>NW_027819811.1:0-276 GCF_054177405.1 Leptonychotes weddellii | reverse complement strand
GTTATTTTGTGTACTATAGGCAGGCTTAACTGGGCTCATATAGGACCCTTATGCATTTTATGCTTTGAAAGATGGTAAACACTTGTAATTCCTGGTTGCTTAATCCATTGAATATGTCTGAATTAATTTTTTTAAGGTTTTATTTATTTAATTGAGAGAGAGAAATAGAGAGTGAGAAACAGCATGAGAGGGGAGAGGACTAGAGGGAGAAGCAGGCTTCCCGCCGAGCAGGGAGCCTGATGTGGGACTCGATCCCAGGACCCTGGGATCATGACC
>NW_027819810.1:0-276 GCF_054177405.1 Leptonychotes weddellii | reverse complement strand
GTATTATTCAAATTTTTAACACTTATTGGGACATTTCATGTGACTTAGTATATGGAAACATTTTTTAAATGCTCTAAATGTGCTTGAAAAAATGTGTATATTTGTGGAGGATTCTAAAAATATATATTACATCAAGCATGTAATGTTAAATATATATCCTTATTATATTGTGTGTATTTGATCCATGTTTATAATAGTGGTATGTTAAAATCTCCCTGTCCAATTGTTTTACATTTTTTCCATGTAATTCTATTAATTGAAAGTTTGGAGCATTTT
>NW_027819809.1:0-276 GCF_054177405.1 Leptonychotes weddellii | reverse complement strand
GCCAAGAACAGAGGTCAGTAGTCCCTCCTTATCTGTGGTTTTGCTTTCCACGGAGTCAGTTATCCATGGTTAGCCGCGGTCTGGGTCTGATTTAAAGTTGCAGGCTTCCTCCTGATAAATCTCTATCCCTTTAGCTGCTTTGTTTTTCCCAGTGCTATTTACTGTGCCGTTAAACATGACACATTTCTTATTACTTCCACTTTTTTGTCTCTCCTCATTGGGAGGTAAATTCCCTGGAGTCAAGAGTTTGGGTCTGTTTTTTATCATTGTTTATAT
>NW_027819808.1:0-276 GCF_054177405.1 Leptonychotes weddellii | reverse complement strand
GTGCCGGGCCCTCGGGGACGAGCACACGGTGCCCCTGCTCGTCGGAGCGGCTGTGTGCTGTGACGGGGGCTTCGTTAGTGCCGCCAGCGCTGGGCGGGGTCTCGCTCGCGGGGAGGGGCGTGGATGGAAACGGGAGTTGATGACTTCCCACTTACAGCTCTTCCCAGCCCCACGAGCTCCCACTGAACTCCAAATGCGTATAAAATTTAGAATTCTTGAAAGCAGCCAACAGTAAAAAACACAAATAACAGGTGTATCTTTTTTTTTTTTAAAGAT
>NW_027819807.1:0-276 GCF_054177405.1 Leptonychotes weddellii | reverse complement strand
CATCTCCAGACACAGAACGCACACAAATCCATAAATGGTAGCTGTTCTACCTCCAAAACCTATCTACCTCTGTACCCTTTTCTCCATCTCTACCACCTCCAACTAGCTGTAGCCACACAGATCCCTTTTGCTTTGATAGCCATAATAGCTCCCTAAATGATTTGTACTCTTTCATTATGCTCATAGCTTCCAGACTGAACTGCACAAAGTTAAATTAGATCAAGGCTTGCAAAATCTGCCCCTTTCAAGAGACCAAAATCCATTTTTTTTTTTTTT
>NW_027819806.1:0-276 GCF_054177405.1 Leptonychotes weddellii | reverse complement strand
GGCCTCCCAATCTCTGCCCTGGAGGAGCTGAGAACTCGGGGCCCCACTCCGCAGTGAGCCCCCAGAGAAAAGCAGTCAATCACTCCCGTCTCCCTGGTCTCTGGCCACACTCCGTGCTCACCCAGCCTGTGACCCAGCATTTCTATCTCTGGCGCACGACCCCATTTAGAGTCTCCAAACCCAGCAGATTCCTGCGAATATATATGTACCTATTTAGGTGAAAGATACTAACAGATACCAAAGACCTAGCTATGAGTCCAGGTTTCCTTTGGACAG
>NW_027819805.1:0-276 GCF_054177405.1 Leptonychotes weddellii | reverse complement strand
TCAAATGAAAATTCTTTTTTTTTTTTAAAGAGGATATGGACCATCACAAGGAAAGACAACCACCAGCAGAATAATTGAGAGAAAAATCAATTCCCCAAAATCAAGGTATCCTCTCATCTTCCCTTGGTCTCTGCAGGGTCTCTGCAGCGTCTCTGCAGGGTCTATGCAGGGTCTCTGTAGGGTCTATGCAGGGTCTCTGTAGGGTCTATGCAGGATCTATGCAGGGTCTCTGCAGGGTCTATGCAGGGTCTCTGCAGGGTCTCTGCAGGGTCTCTG
>NW_027819804.1:0-276 GCF_054177405.1 Leptonychotes weddellii | reverse complement strand
AAAGTAGGACCTTTGTATAAAATAAAAGATATTTACTGTACACATTCAATGCCTATGCACATTGGGCACAATGTGAAATACAAGGTATGGTCCATTCACTCAAAGCCATCACAGACTAATAAGGGGAGTGAGATCCAAGTAATGGAAGATACACTAACAGACAATAACTAAGGTACAGTCTAAGATAACAATAGCAGCACCGTTAAAAGGAAATGCTGGATAAGTCCCCAGTATCTAGAATAGTCTGTAAAGATAATACATGCTATTAGATTTTTT
>NW_027819803.1:0-276 GCF_054177405.1 Leptonychotes weddellii | reverse complement strand
AAAAAAAAAAGATAGTCTTTTCAACAGATGATACTAGAACAGTTGAATATCCTTATAAAAAAGAACAAAAACAAAAACATGGACTTTGATCTATGCCTGCAAATAATACATACAAACAAAATGCATGCTAATATTAACTCCAAATGGATCATAGACATAATTGTGAAACCTAATACCAAAGCACTTTGAGAAGAAAATATAGGGCAAAATGTTTGAGACCCAAAAGCATGATCAACCTTCTGCATCAGTTAGGGGGTCAGGTTTTTTTTTTTTTTT
>NW_027819802.1:0-2612 GCF_054177405.1 Leptonychotes weddellii | reverse complement strand
CTTTGTTTTGTTGACTGTTTCCTTTGCTGTGCAGAAGCTTTTTATCTTGATGAAGTCCCAAAAGTTCATTTTTGCTTTTGTTTCACCAGCCTTTGGAGATGTATCTTGAAAGAAGTTGCTGTGGCCGATGTCAAAGAGGTTATTGCCTATGTTCTCCTCTAGGATTTTGATGGATTCCTGTCTCACATTGAGGTCTTTCATCCATTTTGAGTTTATCTTTGTGTATGGTGTTAGAGAATGGTCGAGTTTCATTCTTCTGCTTGTGGCTGTCCAGTTTTCCCAGCACCATTTATTGAAGAGACTGTCTTTTTTCCATTGCATGTTTTTTCCTGCTTTGTTGAAGATGAGTTGACCATAGAGTGGAGGGTCCATATCTGGGTTCTCTATTCTGTTCCATTGGTCTGTATGTCTGTTTTTGTGCCAGGACCATAGCCTTGGTGCAGTCACCACCTTCCTTAATGGGCCCCTTGCAATAGTAACAACTCATGCTCAAAACCTTCCCACTTGCAGACACACTCCATATCCCTCTGGACACAGGTGAACCTAATAGCTGCTTTACTATATCCCTCATGACATGTGACACTGTGTTCCAGGATGCATACTACATGTTGGCCCAACTCCGTCTTTGCACTAAACCACAATTAGCTTGTGCCCCATGGACTGTCTTCCAAGCACTCCATGTGTGGACACGGCATTGGACAATCTCCTCTTCTTGAGTGGATGCAAGACCTGTGACTTGCTTTTAAGTAATACAATATAGCAAATATGAAGAGATTCTATAGGTGTAATTAGGGTTCCAAGTCAGTAGATTCTGAGTTCATCAGTAGGAAATTATTCTGGTGGGCCTCACTTAATCAGATGGAAGTCTTTTTTTTTTTTTTTAAAGATTTTATTTATTTATTTGAGACAGAGAGAATGAGAGACAGAGAGCATGAGAGGGAGGAGGGTCAGAGGGAGAAGCAGACTCCCTGCCGAGCAGGGAGCCCGATGCGGGACTTGATCCCGGGACTCCAGGATCATGACCTGAGCCGAAGGCAGTCACTTAACCAACTGAGCCACCCAGGCGCCCAGATGGAAGTCTTTTAAAGAGTGTCTAGGCTTTCCCTCTGATTAAGATATTTTCCTTAACTGGCCAAGTGGCAAGGAAATGCACATGGCTTCTAGGAGCTGGGGCTAGCCCCCAGCTGCAAGGAAATGAATTTTGACAACTACTAAAGTGAGTGTGGAAAAAGATTCTTCCCTAGTTAAGCTCTAGTGACTCTTTCCTACTGAAGCCTGATAAAAACAAAACCCAAGCAATATCCTGCCTGTAGCCTTTTGAAATCTTGAGTAGAGAACCTGTGTAAGCCATATATAGACTCCTGACCCAAACAGTGAGATAATAAATGCAAGATGTTGTAACCCATCAAATTTGTCATATTTTGTTAGGCAGCAATAGATAAATACATATCTACCATAATAAGGGCTGAATTCTTGCCTTGGGGAGGGGCATCCACTTTTGTACCTAGCTTCTGTCACTTGACATTATGTTTGGTCAAGTTCACCCACATTGTTACAAAGTATTCCAATAGTATGAAAATACAACAATTTACTCATTCTTCTGTTATTCCATGCTTGAAATTTATCCAATTTAAGGCTCTTTCAAATAGTGCTGATAGCAACAGTATTTATGTTTACTTGATATACATGTGCACACCTTACTGTTTTGTCATAGGAGGATGCATATGTAAAAATTTAGTACATATTGAAAATTTTTTAAAAATTTATTTCCAATACTCTCCCAAACCAGCAGTAAATGTGGATCCTCAGCAACTCTACCTTTAAAACATTCATCAGGGGTGCCTGGCTGGCTCAACTGGGAGAGCATGTGACTCTTGATCTCAGGGTCATGACTTCAAGCCCCATATTGGGCATAGAGCTTACTTAAAAAACAAAACCAAACAAAACACCTTCATCAATTGTTTCCTTATGGCCAGCTAGCTCATTGGAATGTCTAACAGATAAACAGAGAGGCAATATTTCCAAGCCTCATGGACCCTTGAAAGATTTCTGGCAGTTTGCATGGGCAGGGAAATCTAGTCATTTACATATGGACTGATTCCAAACCCCTAGAGGTGTGTCTATAACGAGTCACAGATGTATGGTTACTATAGACATCCTTTAGGAAATCAGAAATCCAGTTTGCATAGGAAGAGAAACCCAACAGTAGACTGCCAAATCACTAAGAGAGATTGTGACTTTCTGTTTATGAAAACAAACATTTCTAAAATAACAAAAATGAAAACTCCAAAAACCCACATTTCTAAGATTATTGATAATGTGTGAATTTTCATGGAGAACTTTATTATTTTTTTATTTAAAAGCTTTTATTTATCCATTTGACAGAGAGACAGCAAGAGAGGGAACACAAGCAGGGGGAGTGGGAGAGGGAGAAGCAGGCCTCCTGTGGAGCGGAGAGCCCAATGCGGGGCTCAATCCCAGGATCCTGGGATCATGACCTGAGCCAAAGGCAGACGCTTAACAACTGAGCCACCCAGGCGCCCCGAATGGAGAACTTTTTTAAAAAAATTAATTTACTTATTTGAGGGAGGGAAGGAGGAAGGGAAGAGAGA
>NW_027819801.1:0-276 GCF_054177405.1 Leptonychotes weddellii | reverse complement strand
TGCATCTACTCACTCAGCAACTATTTAATGAATAGAAAAGGTCAATATGTCTTCGCATTTTGAAGCGCGAGTAAGAAGCTGATGAAGGGGACAAAATGGACAATACATTCTAGCACCTGTAGTTCTTTTGGTGTCATGTGTGTTATGTGAGGTAATGACAGAATGGACAGTTGGAAATGTTGACAAGCCTTGGGAAGCCATTGATGGGATTTTCTCACAAACCATCTGGCTGTCTTATAATAGATGATTTGCAGGCCATTAGTTGGGATGGCAGGA
>NW_027819800.1:0-276 GCF_054177405.1 Leptonychotes weddellii | reverse complement strand
TTTAAGCAAAGATCGTATTCCAGTCTATAAAAAAGGCTAGGTCAGCTCACAGCTCAGACCCATCGCACAGTGCTTTTTGTCAACCATCGTGCTTCAGCTTCCAGCAGAACTGCTTTATGCGTCCTTTTCCATTTGTCACACAGAGTATTAAAACACATGTATGCAAGGGTCAAGAGTAATAAAATTAATCATTTTTACCACTTCATCGAGAACATTCTTTTTTTTTTTAAATTTTATTATGCTATGTTAATCACCATACATCACATCATTAGTTTT
>NW_027819799.1:0-276 GCF_054177405.1 Leptonychotes weddellii | reverse complement strand
TCTGGGAGAACATTCCACGCAGGGGGAATAGGAAGGATGAAGGCTCTGAGGCGAGACCATTCTTGGACAAGACAGCGGGAAAAGAAAGGAGGTTAATCTGGCTATAGAAAAGAGAGTGGTTATGGATAAGATCAGAAAGGCAGCCAAGGTGGGGTGGGGTGCATGTCATGTAAAACATTCTAGATATATTACTCTGAAGTTTCGGAATTCTGAGGACAAACAGTAGATACTAGAAACTTACAGAAATAAAGGAAAAAAACAGTTCACATGTAAAGG
>NW_027819798.1:0-276 GCF_054177405.1 Leptonychotes weddellii | reverse complement strand
TAAGACTGGGTCAGCTGCTGGAGGGTGCGTGCGACTCCGTTCTTCCTTCGTGGGGCCTGTGGCCACTGTTACTGCCCACATGTCATTCCAAACTTAAAAACAGCCTGTGGCCAAACATCAAAGCTGACAGAATCTGACTGGAATTGCATTAAAACTACAGGTCAATTTTAAGAGAACTGACATCTTTCTAATATGGATTGTTTCAGATATTTTACATGATGGATGTAATTACTAAGGTACTCTCTAAATGTTCTTAAAAACATTTTATACTTTTCT
>NW_027819797.1:0-276 GCF_054177405.1 Leptonychotes weddellii | reverse complement strand
CTAGGTTGAACTTCGAGTAGTCTCTCCAGGCCAGAAGCCAAGCCAAGGGCTTGCCATCAGACATGCCTGCAATACCTGTAGATTTGGGCAGATTCCTCTTGCTGGGGTCCCCAATATATCCCGAGGTTCCTGCACCTGCCAGGAAGTGACATTCTTGACTCACCTGGTGAGGCTGCTGGGAACTCTGTAAGCAAGGTATCAGGCCATCATTCCCAAAGGCCTTTTTTAAGGCTTCAGGTTTCCTAAAGTCAACCTTAGTTCCTTAAAGCTGTTTGG
>NW_027819796.1:0-276 GCF_054177405.1 Leptonychotes weddellii | reverse complement strand
TTATATATAAGAATATATATTTATAAATTTTTACAAATTTCATAAATATATATAATATATATAATATATAAATTATATGTTTATATATTATATATAATTTTATAAATACATGTAAATTCTTTTTCTTTTTTTTTAAGATTTTATTTATTTGAGAGAGAGAGAGAGAGCATGAGCAGGGGTGAGAGAGGCAGAGGGAGAGGGAGAAGCAGACTCCCTGCTGAGTAGGGAGCCCGACACGGGGCTTAATCCCAGGATCCTGAGATCATGACCTGAGCC
>NW_027819795.1:0-276 GCF_054177405.1 Leptonychotes weddellii | reverse complement strand
GCTTCCGGCTGTAATCCAACTGCTGGGTCCCGGGTGCACTGTGCAATTTTAATTGGCTTGTGGCTCTTTTCTGCCTTGTGCCCTGTTGATCTTGGCACTTGACCTTGGACACCACGTCTATGCTGTGTGCAGGACTGAGGGTGTGTTTGTCCCCTCTGCCTGAGCCCCTCAGGCCCTTGCACTCTGAGGACACTCGAGGCATGGTAACCATGGGACACTGCTGCTGTCCCAGCGTGCTTCCGGAAGCTTCTCTGGCCCACGGCGGGCTTGTTCCTG
>NW_027819794.1:0-276 GCF_054177405.1 Leptonychotes weddellii | reverse complement strand
TCTCAAATAAATAAATAAAATCTTTAAAAAAAAAAGAAAAGAAAAAGGAGAAAATCCACTAAATAAAACTGAAAATTTTTTGTTTGTTACAGCTACTGATCCCGGTGCTCAGTGCTTTACAAATCCTGGCTCATTTACTCACACCACGACCCTGAGACGTGGGCACCACGGACTCCTGACCGAGGAGAAAACAAGGCTCAGACACCAGTTAATGCAGTTACAGCCCAGGCAGGCCAGGTCACCGCAAGGCCCGGTCTGAGCCTCCACACTCTCGGG
>NW_027819793.1:0-276 GCF_054177405.1 Leptonychotes weddellii | reverse complement strand
TCTTAGTTGCTTTATTTTTCTTTGGATTCTGTAGATAGCCCATTGTTCACTGCCTACCCAAAAACCTCCTTTGTTATTCTTTGCTTAAAAACCCCAGATATTTCCCATGATGGTTTCCTGAGATGACTTTCCAGACTTTCCAAACAATATAGTTTATCTGTGTCAGATACTCTATTTTTCACCCTTTCTTTTTTTTTTTTAATTTTTTATTGTTATATTAGTCACCATACATTACATCATTAGTTTTTTTTTTTTAAAGATTTTATTTATTTATTT
>NW_027819792.1:0-276 GCF_054177405.1 Leptonychotes weddellii | reverse complement strand
TTCTATAGAACCAAATAATAATGGGAACATAATAAATGTCATTTAATGACAATGGTGACCTTTGTATATGATAGTAAGACATGTACTACTGTTTTTCAAGGTATTCTGCACAGCCTTTACATGGGGTGATTTTTAGGATAGAATCACATTAAAGGTACATTTTTTTTTCCATTTTATTATGTTATGTTAGTCACCATACAATACATCATTAGTTTTTGATGTGGTGATCCACAATCCATTGTTTTCGTATAACACCCAGTGCTCCATGCAGTATGC
>NW_027819791.1:0-2612 GCF_054177405.1 Leptonychotes weddellii | reverse complement strand
TATTTCCAAAATATTTAGCAGAGTGCCTGCTACATGGACAGTACGAAGGAAGTATTAGCTGCTATGATTTACGCCTTTTGGCAACAGATTTAGAATTATTATTTTTTTTTTTTTAAAGATTTTTTTTATTTATTTGACAGAGAGAGACACAGCGAGAGAGGGAACACAAGTGGGGGGAGCAGGAGAGGGAGAAGCAGGCTTCCCGCGGAGCAGGGAGCCCGATGCGGGGCTCGATCCCAGGACCCTGGGATCATGACCTGGGCCGAAGGCAGACGCTTAACGACTGAGCCACCCAGGCGCCCCCAGATTTAGAATTATTTAAACAGTGAAATAATTTGGAAAACTAAGGAGGAATGCAAGCAGTAGTCAATAATAGCATGACCACTACCGCTACTTTTTCTTTTTCTTTTTTAAAGATTTTATTTATTTGAGAGAGAGTAAGAGCAAGAGATAGAGAAAGAGTGGAGGAGAGAGCTTGAGCAAGGTGAGCAGCCGGCAGAGGGAAAAGCAGGCTTCCCGCTTCCCTTCCCGAGGGAGAAGCAATATTGCTTCCCTCCCTGTTTCTCAAGAAGGCTTAAATTTCTTAGTTCTCTGGGCTTCCATGCAGTGGTCTGTAGGAATCTAAAGTTGAGCATGGGGTTTCTACAGCATCAATTAGGGCATACAAAGAAAGAGCCTCTAGAATAATATAGGGAGCCAGTATGTCTCTCTCTATCTCTAGATGTAGTAAGAACACAGAGTAACTCATCCACTCTTCTCAGGGATTAAGGGGAGCCAGGAAAGTCTTCAAAAAAAAAAAAAGCATAAATTTTGAGCTGAAGTTTTAAAAGGATGTGTGTGGTGGTGGTGGTATTGGGGAGTGTGTGTGCACTGGGGACAGAAAGGCGGAGAAAAAAAGGTATTCTAGGCAGAAGTGACAGCATAAAGAATGTCCGACTCAGGAACTGGAAAGTAATACAGTAAATTAAGAATCTCAGGTTTTGGAGTAATTAGGAAGCAGAAAACAAAAGGCCTTGTCTGTCCTATTAAGGTTGTTTAATTGCCCTCTGTTGGTGATAAGAACATAAAATTCCTTCATAATCTCTTGTTTTTCTTTCTTTCTTTCTTTCTCCCCTCCCTCACTCTATCCCCCTCTCTTGCCCCTTCATTTTCTCTGAGCGTACTGCTGGCTTTCAGGAAAGGAAAGCATTATCTTATTTTTAATTTTCTTGTCACTGTGCCCTCATATTCTAGAATAATTGCTGGTACACAGTAAATGCTTAATAATATTTATTGAACAAATAAATTGCCAAATTCATTCCTCATACAAAAGTCACAAGCTATATGTATAGGAAGTCCTTACAGTATAAATGGCTGAAGCCTTTCCCCGGAAATCATACTACCTGCAGGAGAAACAGTCTTTTCTCTTCACCAACTATGGGAAATTGAGCAAGCTCTTTAAACTCTGAGTTTTAGCTTCCTTACCAGTAGAAAGGGGATGGGTAATAATAACGCTCTTTTGAGCTGTTGTAAAGACTCAGTAAGTTACTGTGTGTTAAGCTCTTTAAAAAGTGCCAGATCTATACTAAGCTCTCCATAAACACACGCCATTCTTATTTCTATAAAACACTAGCAATTTAAGCTATCCGTAAGTGATCCTGAAGTTTGGTAACATATAAGAATTAATGAATCTACTAAGAAATGTGAGTGTCAGGAACTCTTGAGTCTGAGCCTGGAAAAAATAAAAACAAAAACAAAACAAAACAAAATGAACCTGCACACCCTTAGCTAATGAGGGAGCCCAGAACTTTTCTGTAATTGGTAATATGTATGTGTATAAAGCAATTTCTATGCTGCCATAAAAGCATTTCCTGTTTTTTTTTTAATGTTCACTTTTACTGTGAAACAAATTCTCTGCATACAAATTATATACATAATATCTAAAAGTCAGGTTAAAGAACAATACTAAAAGGAGCATTCATGAATTAATCAATCAGATTAAAAAAAATAGAATAATCCTGGGGCACCTGGGTGGCTCAGTAGGTTAAGCAGCCAACCCTTGATTTTGGCTCAGGTCATGATCTCCAGGGGTCCTGGGATGGAACTCGCTCTAGCTCTGTGCTCTGTCCCTCTCCTCTGCTCCCTCCCCGCCCCACCCCCCCACCACCTCCCCACCCCCACCCATGCAAGCATTCTCTCTCTCAAATAAAATCTTTTTAAAAAATAGAATAATTCTAATATATCTGAAGCCTTAAATATGACCCTACAATATAGCATCCCTTTCTCTCATTAATAAAGGCAACCAGTACCCTGACTGCTGCATGTAACATACCTTTTCTTTTAAGTCCAACTCCATAAATGCTTCTGTGACTTGTTTTTTGCTCAACTCCATTGTTGAGATTCACTCATGCTGATGCTTTCCCTTGTAGATCATTCATTTCCAGCAAATTGTGGAAAGACAATACCAAATCTAGCCATTTCACATTAGATGAAAATTTGGGAGGGCGCCTGGGTGGCTCAGTTGGTTAAGCGACTGCCTTCGGCTCAGGTCATGATCCTGGAGTCCCGGGATCGAGTCCCGCATCAGGCTCCCTGCTCGGCAGGGAGTCTGCTTCTCCCTCTGACCCTCCCCC
>NW_027819790.1:0-276 GCF_054177405.1 Leptonychotes weddellii | reverse complement strand
TGGGGAACATAGGTTGGAAAGTTAAAACTAAACTCAGTGATTTGGATTGCTCAACATATGTTTTCTCTCGATTTTCCCCTCATGCTTTATCTGGTAGGATTTGAGAAGGGATTATTTAGGGGCTTAAACTCAGAATTTTTTTTAAAACATAGCTCTATAAAAGATTAGAGAGCTGATAAGAGGAAACTAAAAAAAAAAAACACGTTAAACAGAATGTAAACTTGTTTTATTTTTTTTTATTATGTTAAACACCATACATCATTCGTTTTTGATGTA
>NW_027819789.1:0-276 GCF_054177405.1 Leptonychotes weddellii | reverse complement strand
AATCAATCAAACAAACATCAAGACAACTTTTTAAAAATCTATCATAATCTAGAGAAACCCAAATCAGATTAAGAGACTCATGCTTTAGAACAGAGATATGTTAACAGTGGCTAAATTTAGCCCCCTAAGTAAAACCATAGTATCTGAAACAAATTGACTGAGGAGTCAAAATCCATTCTTCCAACCCTAATGGGACATCGTAGGCTAAATTCCAAGATCAAGGTCAAGTAACCTTACGAAACTTGGAGCAAGTGTTATGCACAACTACTTAGGTTT
>NW_027819788.1:0-276 GCF_054177405.1 Leptonychotes weddellii | reverse complement strand
TTACAGAGTTGTGCAACCATGATTTCAGTCAGTTTTAGAAAAAATTTTTAAAGATTTTATTTATTTGAGAGAGAGCGAGCAGGTGGGGGGAGGAGTAGAGGAAAAGAGAGAGAGAAAATCTCAAGCAGACTCCATGCTGAGCTCGGAGCCCGATCTCATGGCCCTGAGATCATGACCTGAGCCGAAATCAAGAGTCAGACGCTTAACCAACTGAGCTACCCAGGCACCCCAATTTTAGAACATTTTTATCACCCAAAAAAGAAACTCCTCAGACTT
>NW_027819787.1:0-276 GCF_054177405.1 Leptonychotes weddellii | reverse complement strand
CTCCCTCTGACCCTCTCCCCTCTCATGCTGTTTCTCTCTCGCTCGCTTTCTAAAAAATAAATAAATAAAATCTTTAAAAAAAAAAAAAAAAACACAGAGATTCCATCAAGAGATATCTTCCTTAGACCATTTACTACCCAACCACTCACAGAGTTAGACCACGAGAGCTTTTGAGAGTTCAGATGGAAGGTTTGACTTCATGCTACTTGTACATTCTGGGTCCTCATCAACTACATGTCTGAGGTTCAATTTCTTTCATTTGTAAAAGATTAGAGT
>NW_027819786.1:0-276 GCF_054177405.1 Leptonychotes weddellii | reverse complement strand
TGTAATATGAAATCTGATTCATTTAAAAATAAATGCTTGATCTTAACAAAACAAAATCATTTTATTTATTTTTTTTTAAAGATTTTATTTATTTATTTGCGAGAGAGAGAATGAGAGACAGAGAGCGTGAGAGGGAGGAGGGTCAGAGGGAGAAGCAGACCCCCTGCTGAGCAGGGAGCCCGATGCGGGACTCGATCCCGGGACTCCAGGATCATGACCTGAGCCGAAGGCAGTCGCTTAACCGACTGAGCCACCCAGGCGCCCCCAAAACAAAAT
>NW_027819785.1:0-276 GCF_054177405.1 Leptonychotes weddellii | reverse complement strand
GAAATGTAATTATGAGTTCATAGACAATTAATTTATCTAGTCAGAATCTTATACTCATGTCACAAAATGGAAAAAGTCTTTGTCAGGCCAATTTTAATTTTTAAATTAAAAATGTCTAACTCAAACTTCAGCTTATAGCAATTAATTATCAAATCTTGCAAGATGCTATTAGTCTCTATCCTGTTGCATAATACACACACACACACACACACAACTTTGGCTGCTGGAGATATGAAACTTGGTAATTATTTCCCAGGTTCCCCAACTCTGCTTTAT
>NW_027819784.1:0-276 GCF_054177405.1 Leptonychotes weddellii | reverse complement strand
TGGGATTTTTACTGGTGATTGTGGTCTGGTGCACGTGTCTTCTCAGGTAACAGGAACTGGTCAGAAGAAGGATGGGCTCTGGGTGTTTTTCATAAGTCACTCATTCCCTGAAGCCAGGGGTCTTGGCTTTGAGATAGTGACAGTGGTCTAGAATAGGCACAGGATGGCTCTGCTCAGTCATCCTTATATATCATCTACTATGCTGGAAGACTCCAGTGATATCATCACATCTTTGTCCCTTACAAGGAGGACATATGCTATTTGCAGTACCAGGCA
>NW_027819783.1:0-276 GCF_054177405.1 Leptonychotes weddellii | reverse complement strand
TATGCTTCCATGACCAGACTGCACTTGTTTAGGGGAAAAGTCTAATGAGTGCTCAGAAAATTTTACTGAATCAATACCCAGTGGGCGATTGGTACTGCAGAGAGAACTGGCATCTCCACTCTCCTTGGGCTTGTTTTCCAACCGTAAAGTCAGAAGGTCAGGGGAATTTGTCTTCCAGTTTCCAGGTCTCAGGATGCCAAAAGAATGATGTCCCTTAAAGCCTCATCAACAAATAACAGAAGATTGGAAGGCATTTTTTAAAAATGAGAACATCTG
>NW_027819782.1:0-276 GCF_054177405.1 Leptonychotes weddellii | reverse complement strand
CCTCTGACCCTCCTCCCTCTCGTGCTCTCTGTCTCTCATTCTCTCTCTCGCAAATGAATAAATAAAATCTTTAAAAAAAACAAACAAACAAACAAAAACAAAAACACTGTGTGAGCTGTGTGTGGGATAAGACAAGGAACTGTGAGCCAATTCCTCCAGAACACTTGTAGCTCTTCTCTCAAACAGTTGCTTTTTCTAAACACAAAAGTGAGAACAGATGAGAGTTTTCACCTGAAGTTAGAGTGTGAGGGATTTTTATCTTAACACCGAAGAGAT
>NW_027819781.1:0-276 GCF_054177405.1 Leptonychotes weddellii | reverse complement strand
GCATGGAGCACTGGGTGTTGTGCACAAACAATGAATCATGGAACACTTCATCTAGAACTAATGATGTAATGTATGGGGATTAACATAAGAACAAAAAAAAAAGGTTTAAAAAAGAAATATTTTATACAAATTAAGGGAGAAAAGAACATGTTTGATGTGTTTCCTAAACCTCTGACCACTTTCAGATGGGTTAAACACTCATGAAGAAAAGTGATTGAGCTCTTACTGTTTACATTTCATTCCAACAAGAAGATAATGTGTTTACTATATTGAGTT
>NW_027819780.1:0-2612 GCF_054177405.1 Leptonychotes weddellii | reverse complement strand
CGAAGAGGGGGCGCCGCAGGACCCTGGCCCCCCAGCCTCTTCCCTGCCCGTTCCCCTAGAGACGGCCCCGGCACCCCCCTTCCTTGCACGGCTCTACGGAGTTGCTGCCCCTGTCCCGGGACCCGTGGCCGCCGCTGGAGCCCCCGGAGGAGCCGAGCGGAGACGGAGGCGCGGCGGCCGAAGCCTTCGCCCACAACTGTGACGACGGTGCCTCCATCTCCTCCTTCTCCCTCGGCGGTGGGGCTGGCAGCGTCACCCTGCCCCGCAGCCGCCAGGGCCTGAGCCCCGAGCAGGAAGAGACGGCCTCTCTGGTGTCCACGGGCACTCTGGTCCCCGAGGGCATCTACCTGCCCCCTCCCGGCTACCAGCTCGTCCCGGACACCCAGTGGGAGCAGCTGCAAGCGGAGGTGAGCGGAGGGGGCGGAGCAGCCTGCCAGGGCGCGGGCACTCCCCCCCCCCAGTGCTCACTGAGCACCTGCTGTGCACACACGCAGAGCTAGAGCCGGGTTCAGGCGACAGAAGCAGGGCGGCCGGTTGGGAGCCGCCCTCCCACCCCGCCCCCCGCCCCCCGCCGAGGTGCAGGAGGCAGGCCTCCACTCGGAGGCCGAGACTGAGGCCGGCGTCTGTGGTAGGGGCGGCAGCTGCAGAAGGACCTGGAGAACGTCAGCCGGGAGCGGGACGAGCTGCAGGAGGGTCTGAGACGGAGCAACGAGGACTGTGCCAAGCAGGTGGGGCCCCGCTGTGTCGCCACCGCCCTGGCAGGGCCCCTGGCTGCCTGCCTCCTGGCCCCGACCTCACCGTCACCTCCTTCCACGCACAGATGCAAGTGCTCCTGGCCCAGGTCCAGAACTCAGAGCAGCTGCTGCGGACCCTGCAGGGGACCGTGAGCCAGGCCCAGGAGCGGGTTCAGCTGCAGATGGTGAGGGCTGGGGGCCGGGGCACGAGGGACAGGAGTGTGACGGGAACTGGCTGAGAGGGGCACGCGGAAAGGTCAAGGCACCTGTCCTGCCCAACCCCCACCCCACCCCACCCTGCACCCCCAGCCACTCCGGCTGCACCCTGGAGTCGGCGTGGGGTGCATAGAAGGTTTCTAGGGTCCCGGGCGCTGCAGTTGGAGCAGGGGTTCTGTGTTCCCACCGTGCATCAGCTCGGAGCCCCTGCCTTGCCTCCTTGAAATCCAGATGGTGGGACCTAGCTTGCAGAGTCGTGAGTGAGGCTTAAAAGCGAGGCTTGCAAAATCGGATGCTCTCCAAGCCTGGACGGGAAGTGTAAATGATTCAGTCGGGCCAGGTGTAGACGGCAAAGAGCAGTGTGGCAAGACGGGAGGCCCCCTCGGCTCTGTGACGGGAGCCGCGTGGGAATGTGAGCTCGATGCTGCCGCATTTTCTGATTTGTCCAGAGAAGCCAGAAACCCGGGTACTTCTGTATGTCGCCCTGTTTTTATTTTTATTTATTTTTTTAAGATTTTTATTTATTTGAGAGAGCAAAATGAGAGGAGAGAGAGAGCATGAGAGGGGGGAGGGTCAGAGGGAGAAGCAGACTCCCCACTGAGCAGGGAGCCCGATGCGGGACTCCAGGATCATGACCTGAGCCGAAGGCAGATGCTTAACCGACTGAGCCACCCAGGCGCCTCTGCCCTGTTTTGAAAGTTGGTAACGAATTGCAGCTGTTAAAAAAAACCTGTATGGACCCAATAAAACATTCGAGGTGGCCTGCCCCTCGTGACCTCCGAGCCATTGAGAAGAGTGTATGAAGAGCTTGGGGGTCAGGGGCGCCTGACTGGCTAGTTGGTGGAGCATGCGACTCTTGATCTCGGTGTCGTGAGTTTGAGCCCCACGTTGGGCGTAGAGCGTACTTAAAAAAAAAAAAAAAAAGCTTGGTGGTCAAAGGCACTCAAAAAAGGGTGCTTCTTCCTTTCTCAGCAGAGGAGGGCGTGGGCTTTCTGGCCGTCAGCGGTGTTGGGAGGAGGGTTCAGGCTTTGGCCTCACAGGCCACTGGCGACACCCTGTCCCCTCTCATCCCCTCCTACTAACCGTCCGTCCCCAGGCGGAGCTGGCCACATCACACAAGGGCCTGAGCCATGAGGTGAAGCGGCTGACTGAGGAAAACCAGGGGCTCCGGGCCGAGCAGCCGCCGTCTTCAGCCCCCCAGGGTCTGGAGCAGGAGGGGGGCCACGAGGAGTCGCTGCCCAGCTCGGTGCCGGTAAGGGGAGCGTGGGTGCTGAGAGCCTGGGGCCGCCCCACTGGCCCTTGCCCTGCACACACGGCAAGGCAATGGCCTGCGACCAGGGCGCTTGGGGACAGACCCGGGCTGCTGTGTAAGCGCTGCGTCACCTTGGCCCACCCACCTCCTCGACTCCTCGTCTGAGAAATGGGAGCACGCCCCCTTCCCAGCCTTGGCGTGAAGAGAAAATGAGTTAGTGGAATGCGTGACATGAAGGAAGCCGTAATAGGGTTGGTTTGTTATTTTTTTTTTTTGTAATTTCTTTTTTTTTAAAGATTTTTATTTATTTGAGACAGAGAGAATGAGAGAGAGAGAGCACATGAGAGGGGGGAGGGTCAGAGGGAGAAGCAGACCCCCCGCCGAGCAGGGAGCCCGATGCGGGACTCGAT
>NW_027819779.1:0-276 GCF_054177405.1 Leptonychotes weddellii | reverse complement strand
GTGCCGGGCCCTCGGGGACGAGCACACGGTGCCCCTGCTCGTCGGAGCGGCTGTGTGCTGTGACGGGGGCTTCGTTCGTGCCGCCAGCGCTGGGCGGGGTCTCGCTCGCGGGGAGGGGCGTGGATGGAAACGGGAGTTGATGACTTCCCACTTACAGCTCTTCCCAGCCCCACGAGCTCCCACTGAACTCCAAATGCGTGTAAAATTTAGAATTCTTGAAAGCAGCCAACAGTAAAAAACACAAATAACAGGTGTATCTTTTTTTTTTTTAAGATT
>NW_027819778.1:0-276 GCF_054177405.1 Leptonychotes weddellii | reverse complement strand
TTAAGCGTCTGCCTTTGGCTCAGGTCATAATCCCAGGGTCCTGGGATCGAGCCCCACATCGGGCTCTCTGCTCGGCAAGAAGCCTGTTTCTCCCTCTCCCACTCCCCCTGCTTGTGTTCCCTCTCTCGCTGTCTCTCTCTGTGTCAAATAAATAAATAAATAATCTTTAAAAAAACAAAAACAAAAAAAAACAACCGTTGCCCCGCAAAAAACCCAAAACATTGGAAAGCAGATCACGTAGGGACTTACAGGCCATGTAAGTATTGTAGAGTTTTA
>NW_027819777.1:0-276 GCF_054177405.1 Leptonychotes weddellii | reverse complement strand
CATAACACCCTCCAGTTCCATCCACGTCGTTGCAAATGGCAAGATCTCATTCCTTTTGATGTACCTTAGCCTAAACTTTAGAGAAACTCAAAAAACTCTCACAAATGTCCTCCATGAGACATGTTCAAGAATGACTCTCTCAGCACTGTTTGGATATAAATTATGCCATCTCATTTGAACAGTGAAAAATGAGCAAACTACAAAGTGTACACATACATTTGGATGAATCTCAGGAAAAAATAATAGGTTAAAATAACAAGCCACCACATGCTCAAT
>NW_027819776.1:0-276 GCF_054177405.1 Leptonychotes weddellii | reverse complement strand
TTCTGATTAGTGTTAACATGGACTACTTTTTTTTTTTAAAGATTTATTTATTTAGAGAGAGAAAGCACACACAAGTGGGGGGGAGGGGGAGAGGCAAAAGGAGAGGGAGAATCTCCAGCAGACCCCCTGAACAGCGCAGAGCCCAGTGTGGGGCTGGATCTTAGGATCCTGAGACCATGACCTGAGTGGCAATCAAGAGACTAATATCCCCTGAGGAAAAGAGAATTCTTCTTCCAGACTGTATTCAGACTTGAGCTGCGACATTAACTATTCCTT
>NW_027819775.1:0-276 GCF_054177405.1 Leptonychotes weddellii | reverse complement strand
TGTGACACCAAGGCTAAAATTATTAAGTATGTGACTACATCAAACTTAAAAGACCAAACCAAACCAAAATAAAACCATAACATGACCAAACTTCTGAATGGTAAGAGATGCTAAAAATTTAGAAGACCAATAAAAACTAGACAAAGTATTTGAATCCTAGCTGACAGGAAAAATCAGTAAGAAAAGTAACAATCCAAAGAAAATGGGTCAAGGCTGTGAAGAGAAAACTCACAAAAGAAAAAATGCAAATGGACTATAAGCTTATGAAAAAATGTC
>NW_027819774.1:0-276 GCF_054177405.1 Leptonychotes weddellii | reverse complement strand
TTCCTTCCATTTCTATTTGTTGGAACAATTTGAGATGAATAGGTATTAACTCTTCTTTAAATGTCTGGTAGAATTCCGCTGGGAAGCCACCTGGCCCTTAATTCCAAAACCTGACAAAGACTCCACTAAAAAGGAGAATTACAGGCCAATATTGCTGATGAACATGGATGCAAAAATTCTTAACAAGATACTAGCAAACAGAGGGGGGCGGAGCAAGATGGCGGAGGAGTAGGAGACCTGGATTTCGTCTCCTCTCAGGAATTCAGCTGGATAGGG
>NW_027819773.1:0-276 GCF_054177405.1 Leptonychotes weddellii | reverse complement strand
CGCTTAACTGACTGAACCACCCAGGCACCCCCGAGTTCTCTTATTCTTGAATTTAGAAAGTAATATATTCTGCAAACAAGTAAGTCCTTTCTCAGATAATGTGATTTGCTAATATTTTCTCCTAAATTGTGGGTGTCTTAGGAAAACAAAATTTAATATTTTGAAAAACCCTATTTAACAATTTTTCTTTTTTTTTTAATTTTTTTATTCTTATGTTAATCCCCATACATTACATCATTAGTTTTAGATGTAGTGTTCCATGATTCATTGTTTGTG
>NW_027819772.1:0-276 GCF_054177405.1 Leptonychotes weddellii | reverse complement strand
TTTCTTTTTCTCTTTTTTCTTTCTTCCTTCCTTTCTTTCTTTCTTTCTTTCTTTCTTTCTCTCTCTCTTTCTCTCTCTCTTTCTTTTTCTCTTTTTCTTTCTTTTTATTTTCTTTCTTTCTTTCTTTCTTTCTTTCTTTCTTTCTTTCTTTCTTTCTTTCTTTCTTTCTTTCTTCTTTCCTCATTTTATTTTTAAGTAATCTCTACACCCAACATACGGCTTGAACTCACAAACCCAGGATCAGATCAAGAGTCTCGTACTCCCCTGACTGAGCCA
>NW_027819771.1:0-276 GCF_054177405.1 Leptonychotes weddellii | reverse complement strand
TTTCCTCCAGGATCTTTCAGGCTCGGTTCCCGCACTTTGAAATTGCCACCTTGCCCAAGGCTGAGTTCTACCGGCAGGTGGCCTCCAGTCAGCTTCTGACCCCAGCCGAGAGGCCTGGAGGCATGGACGACAGATCAGCCCCAGGCTCCTCTGAGACTGTGGAGCTGGTGCGGTACGAGCCCGAGCTCCTTCGGCTTCTAGGGTCTGAGGTGGAGTTCCAGCCTTGGAACAGTTGACCAGGCCAACGGCCGCTCCCTTTTCTTCTTTCTCCTCCCC
>NW_027819770.1:0-2613 GCF_054177405.1 Leptonychotes weddellii | reverse complement strand
GGGAGAAGCAGGCTTCCCGCGGAGCAGGGAGCTCGATGTGGGGCTCAATCCCAGGACGCTGGGATCATGACCTGAGCCAAAGGCAGATGCTTAACGACTGAACTACCCAGGCGCCCCAGAAAATCCATTTTCTTTTTTCTCTCTCTTATTTTTTTTAAAGATTTTATTTATTTGACACAGAGAGAGATAGCGAGAGCAGGAACACAAGCAGGGGGAGTGGGAGAGGGAGAAGCAGGCTTCCCGCGGAGCAGGGAGCCCGACGTGGGACTCGATCCCAGGACCCTGGGACCATGACCTGAGCCGAAGGCAGACGCTTAACGACTGAGCCACCCAGGCACCCGAACGCCCACATCTTTATAATTTCACAAGTCAGTTAAACACTGGCCTCATATTAGACCAATTTTAGGAAGAGTCCCATCTTCCTATCTTCTTTTCCCTGCAGATTTTCAGAAGATGGGGACACTACAACAGCAGGTGGCCTCTTCCACGGAGGAGCAGTGCTTGTTTGCATGTGTTGGTCTCAGCGCAACGATAAACACCTCACACTCTCGAATATGCGGTGATGCTTAGCACACAGTAGGAACTCGATGAGGACCTGCTGACTTGTTGCTGGTTTGGATACTGGCAGCCCCCCACCCCGCACCACCCAGAGCATCCGCACTATTGTGCGACGAAGGGCTGGAAAATGTCCCGTGAGCTGGTTTAAATGGTAGTACACCCTTGCCTTTGCTCTAACTGAACTCGGATTCAGAGTCAGATTATCAGTGTTCTAGAAGGGACGAGGACAGAGGTCCTAGGTCTCCGTCTCCCAGCTTTTTGGGTTACTAGCATTGGCTTCTGGGGCCAGTGGCTTGTCACAAAGCAGGCAGGGGTCACCCGGCACGGTGCCTCCCGGAGTCCCAGGTCACAGTGAGAAGCCAAAGATGCCGACGTGCAGAGTGGCCATCATCCCTGCCTCCCTTGCTTTTGGCTTCCTGCTGAAAAGCGGCAGAGAAGGAAGAAAGTAGGCCTTACTGTTATAGTAGGCGAACTGCAGATAATTATAATGTGATGGAAGGAAGTCTTCAAAAGGCTTCTCTCGACTTGGGTGGGAAGCCAGCTCCGTGACGCAGTTCTGCTTACAGCTGAGGACCTGGATGTAATGATCTGAAAGGAATCAAAGACGGGGAATAACCATCAGGTGGATCTTCAGGATGCGAATTCTGGGAAGAGGAACAAATTCAAGTGCAAGGAATTTTCAGTCCGATTCCGAGATGTACTACATTTAGGTCTGAGGCGGAAGACGGCGAGCAGTGGGGACTGTCCGCACGTGGCCCCGGGAGCCCTGGGCAGCTGGCGAGGGCCTCGGTGTGGGCAGGGGCGCGCGGGGGCGGGGGCGGGCGCGCGTGCGGGAGGGTCGCGGCCGCGCACCTGCGATGGCCTGGAAGAGGTCGGCGTTGTACTCCAGGTAGTTGTAGCCGTCATAGTCGTAGGGCCCCTCGCACAGGGCGCGGCACTCCGCGTCCGCCACCAGGTACTCTCGCAGCGCCGCCTCCAGGTGGGCCACGGCTTCGTGCGGCTGCTCCTCCGAGTAGAGCCGCACTCCCAGCCGGAACTCGTGCTACTGGGAGGAAGGGGGACTCAACTGCGGGCCGCACACAGCCCTGGGCCCTCGCTCCCCCCGCCACCTGCACCTGCGTCCTCACGGCCTGTCTTAGGTTAGGGACGGAAAAGGGTGCCCGCTACCTAGTGAAAGCCTCCTGTAAATGGTCTCCACAGGTTTCTTTGGAAACCCAAAAGCATTAAACTCCATCTAGATAAAAGATACAAGGGAGTTCATTATAATTTTCTTGCACTTCTGTAGGGATAATAGCGTTCAAAATAAAAGTTTAATTAAAAAGAACTCTTAGATGCTAGAATTAGGTCTGTGCTGATGGGAGCAATCCTTCCAGCATAAGGGGGAGTTAGGGCTGCCGCTGATTACAGAATGGGTTTTGCCATCTGTGGGACACAGCATCCATTCTTGTGAATAACCATTTCCGTTTGTCATAGAATCACTAAAAAACAAACAAACAAAAAAACCCCACCAAACCTGTGTGATTGTGTAATGTACTAGGTGTACACAATCTACAGTTTTTTTTTTTAAGCAGTTGTCACCTCCATCATGGAGCCCAACAGAGGCCTGAACTCAGGACCCTGAGATCAAGACCTGAGCTGAGATCAAGAGTCTGGCGCTTAATGGACTGAACCACCCAGGCGTCCTTACACAATTCACTTTTAAAAGTCATTTTGATATTGTTTCTAATATCTCTATTTCTAAACTATGAAAACTTACGAGAACATAAGCTCTTTATAAAATGCTGTATCATCACAGACAGTATCTCTCATGGGACACAGACTTCTCCTAAACAAACAGAATAAGAACATCGATGGGCTGGGCGCCTGGGTGGCTCAGTTGGTTAAGCGACTGCCTTCGGCTCAGGTCATGATCCTGGAGTCCCTGGATCGAGTCCCGCATCGGGCTTCCTGCTCGGCAGGGAGTCTGCTTCGTCCTCTGACCCTATCCCCTCTCAGGTGTTCTCTCTCTCTCATTCTCTCTCTCTCAAATAAATAAATAAAATCTTTAAAAAAAAA
>NW_027819769.1:0-13533 GCF_054177405.1 Leptonychotes weddellii | reverse complement strand
ACTCTGAAAAACAAACTGAGGGTTCTAGAGGGGAGGGGGGTGGGAGGATGGGTTAGCCTGGTGGTGGGTATTGAGGAGGGCACATTCTGCATGGAGCACTGGGTGTTATGCACAAACAATGAATCATGGAACACTTCATCTAGAACTAATGATGTAATGTATGGGGATTAACATAAGAATAAAAAAAAAAAAAAAGAAAACCGAAGGAAGAGCGCTGCAAATCACAATTTAGCATATTATAAAATGAAAAGAAATACAATGTATTTTCCAAAATGAAAAGCCCTTGCAGCATCAAGTCAATGAATGAGTCGGGCTGGGTTGGGTCATAAAAATCACGCTGTTCCAATTCCCCCCAACCTCAGCCCTGTGATTGTGATAAGCAAGCAGAGATGGGAACCACTGATTCTTGGTTTCTACAGTGTTCCATGTCAGCTTTGGAAATTACTGGGAAATGTGACTTATTCGCATGGATTTTATTATATTTGGCTCCCCAACTGTGTACACTCATCTACTATATTAACAAACTCTCAGTGTCCATCTGTGATTTGATCCCAAGAACTGAAGGTTCTGAGAAGAGAGGGACTGGTAATCTGGAGCAGTTTGGGAAAATTTCCATGGGGTTGTGGTGTTCCCATTTTCCATTGTGGGGTTTAAAATTAGGCAGCTGTGGTCATCTTGTATCTGGGAAAAGAGAATCACTATCAAGGGTATAATGAACCCCGACTCTATGCCGAGATGAGGTGCAACAGGATAAAGTCCGGCTCCTAAACTAATAGCTCCCACTGATAGAATACTTCCAACATGCTAGGCTCTGGGCTGAGCACTTTTTGTCACTGACTCCTCCAGATAACCCTGCGAGGGCTGCTCTGATCTTGCTGAGGGGTAAGCTGAAAGATGGAGAGACTGGGCAATTTTCTGAGTCAGAAAACGGTAGTGCTGTGGCTGACCCGAGGCAGCCGGACTCTAGAACTTGGGCTCCTCTGAATGCCTGTGCCCACTGCCTCCCTCCAGCCCTTCCCACTGAGGAGGCTCCTAACAAGGTTCCCCAAAACATTTACTTCCCGGGCCTGGTGGACAGAATGGGTTGGGAAATGCCTGACACAAAGTGGGCCAACTTACAGGGGGTTGCTTGACATGTCCTAGAACCCGTTGAAACAGGTGAAATCCCAGTTCCAAGAAATCATAAATACACATTTAAGAGAAAATAAAGCAAAATGGTTTGGAAGCTTCTCAGCAATTTCATGAGAACACCTGTCATATTTGCTAAACCGACTGCTAAATGAAAACAATATTCTTAAGAAGAGTGAATTAACAGTTAGGTGTAGGAGTTTAGGGTCAGCCAGCCCTCCAATACTGGCTCTGCCACGTATCAGCTGCGTGGCCTTGGGCAACTTAACTTCTGTGTCCCACATTTTCCTTCCCTGCTTAAGGAGATTATATATGTAATACACTCAGTGTATTAAAGCTTGGTATGCAGTAAGTGTTCACTAAATGACAGCTGTTAGCATTAGAGTATGCTTCACCTGTCTTGAGAAAACGGTTCCGTTACAAAATGAAAAGTGGACTTAAGGACTCGGTACCTACACCATCTATAAACCCCAATGAACTGATCCCAAGAGAAGTGAAAATGAAGAGAAAACGGTACCATTACCTAACTAACTACAAGGAAAGAGAAGAAGTAATGTGCCTCAGGTTCTCGGGTGTTCATCCTAGAATAATTCCCCCTCTTAGCACAGCCCTGTTACCTGTGTCTGCACAGCAAAGCCCCCAGTGGAAAACATACAGAGGCACGTTCACAGGTGCTCTGGTCGTGTTACCAGCGGCAGATAGGTCCACAGGTGTCAAATAGCCGGTGCCCAAAGCCCAGAATTTCATGTTCAAATGGAGGTCTCAATACTGAACTCTGGCTCATTTATGGACCTTAATTAAACCCTCTTTTTTCAGGGCAGGCTAAAAGGAGATGTCTGTTTTCCCACTTGCTCTCTCAAAGAAATGCTGGTGGTGTCACTGAAAGCCTTAATGTTGCAGAAAATGGGCCTGGGCAGATGGGAAAATAGGCATTACCCACCTGCCCACACTCATTCTGGGGGCGTCAGTGGAGAGAATCTCAATCCCCAGGCACTCCTCTGGAAAGCTTCCTGAGAAGCCCACATGGAAACGGTGGGTGGACAGACAGAGTGGTAGGGTAATACTTCCTCTTTGGGCTCAGTCTTTCTCCAAGGATGACTCCATGCTCTGAAAAGCAGCATTGCACAGGTTTCATACAAATGCTGCCTGGCACGGCATGGCTTATTCTTATAATACTCTGCAACATGAGCAGCAAAGAACTGCCCTCACTAAGCTGGTCTAGGTGGGCTTGGCTGGATCCTTGGATACCAGGATTCAATGAATGGCTGAATTTCTTGGGGTGGTGGGTGGGCCATTGCAGCGGCTTCCTTCCCTTCTTTTCCTTCTCAACCATGAGCCTCTCAACATCTAACTTCCCTTCTCCCTGCGTATACCTCTGCCATCAGGGTAAATGCTGGTTCTGTAAACAGGGTGGCACGTTTAGGAAGACAGGCCTGGAGAAGACTGAGAAACTTCCTGCGGGAAATGCTAGGTTGAGTAAGAAGGGCAGGGCCTAAGGACACCGGGGAATGACTATGGGAGTCTTTACCACCCACCTCTCTCTCCTCATTTGAAAACCAGGAAAAATGCTACCCCAAAGGGCCTTTGTGAGGACTGCATGAGTGAACCTACAGAAAGGGCAGGACACCCCATCTGGCACATAGAAAGGGCTCCTGACATAAAAGCAAGTATTGATACGTAATGAATTTGATAAACTCATAGATTTAGAGTAAGGAATACATACCCTTACGGTCTACGCAATCATATCTGCCTACCCAAAGCAAAATTAACCAGGAAGGACTCCAAGGCTCTGGTTAATTCAAATATTCAAAGCCAGCTTACTTCTTCCCCTACTCCTCCTCTGCCCGTTTTCAGTTTAAAAGAAAAAAAGGGGGTGATGCCCCATAATATATCTTTTCAATGCATATTTATATTTTAAAATACAGAAAGAAAATCCATTGTTTCTGTTTCTGGCTATAAAAGCAATTGTGCTCAATGTAGACAATGAAGAAACAACAGGCAAAAAACAAAATGAAACAAAAATAACCACCAATACTCCAATCCTACAGTACCATTGTTAAAATGTTGGTGACTATTTTAGAACCTTGCTATGTGTATATATGCATCCATATATATTTTGATTTGTGTATTAAAATGGCACTGTAATTTAAAGACTTTTTTATTCTACTTTTTTCAACAAGGGAGTTTATTATGAAAATATTCCCTTGCTGATGAAATGTATTGGCAACACAATTTTTAATAGTTGC
The DNA here is from genome assembly GCF_054177405.1 of Leptonychotes weddellii. Classification (NCBI taxonomy): domain Eukaryota; kingdom Metazoa; phylum Chordata; class Mammalia; order Carnivora; family Phocidae; genus Leptonychotes; species Leptonychotes weddellii. Next base: position 10,159 of record NW_027819769.1, on the reverse strand, counting down.
ACTGTAGTCCATGGCTGCGTGATAATTACCAAATCATCACTATTCTTCAACATTTAAATTTGTTTTTGCTGTTACAAATAATATTGGGATAAAAGTCCATCCACTTTTGCATATATTTCTCATGTCCTTATGGCAAATACTAGAAGTGTAATTGCTCAAAGGATAAGCCCATCTTAAGGCTTATGACCAATATTTCTACAGTGCTAAAAAAAGGTCATGCTGATGTATAATCTCACCCAAAGTGCGGTAGTTTGGTCTCACCCATGTTCCTTTTTCCTCCCCACCTGTCCCCTTCTTTGGTCTCTTAGGTATATGGGTTTTGTTTCTTCTGTCAAATGAACCAATCAAGAGTACTAAGACAAAAATGGGGCCAAACCAATCTGGGTTCAAATCATTCCTCCAAAATAAATGAGAGTTCTCAGAAAAGAGTGCTTTGAACCACTGCAGTGTTTCAGAACAAGGGGGTTGGTGGGACAAGGGAAGGTAGGTTTGTTCTCACTTAGCCTCTTCTCCTAAAATGAGTTACTGGTTCCCTGCAGGCCATCAATCAGCAAGCCAAGTCTGAACGCTGAATTACAGTAAGGGAATGAATGAGCTTATATAGAGTAGAGACACACAGGCTGAGCCCAAACATGCACCGAGATACCCCCACTACATCGCCAGCTGCGATGCTGGGGACACTAGCAGGTAAAATGTCCTTTCTTCATCCTCACGGAATCAAGGGGAAATGATTCTTATTCATTTTTTTAAAGGAAGATAAAGGATAAGCGAGAATTAATTTGGGTTGGAGGCTCAACTACTTGCAATGAGTATTTCAGCTAGTTAAAAAGAGGCATTCTCCACCCCCTAATGGGCAGGAAAGGAGAGCTGGCGTTTTGGGAGCTGGCAATTCCTCCTGGAAGATCAATGTCGTCTCTGTGTGTGGTAGACTGGTCTGGTCTAAGGTTTACTTGTTGAAATAGATAATGTAATATTCAGACTGTCAGCACATGGACACATATGCTGTTTTCCGTTAACCCCTTTCCTTCTGAGAAATTTCTACAATCTGAATACCTTACCCTATTATTCGAGAGGCAGAGTTTATGATGAGAAACAAAGGGAACTGCAGGTGATATATGACTATCATGGGGAGAGGAAGAGAGACAGAACAATCTGCAAGAACCTCAGGTTATCCAAAATTCTGCTGCAACTAGGAAAATGGAGCCCTTCCCCAAATCCCTTCGACTATCTCCCCATCAGAAGCTCTGCTGCTTACAAGGACAGCAGAGAGAGAGAGAGGCTTGTTCTGCTAACTGTAAGGAGCAGGCTGACTTCTATGGAGCCTCAGGATTTGCACTGTATTTGTAGACCTTGGCCGGACACCTAGGAGCTGGTGAAGGAGGCCACTCCCCTGGCATGCCTTTCCCCATAGCCAGCGGCAGTGAGTGGCCTTGGGGAATTTCCACTGGTGGCTGCAGCTGCTGCTTTCTGGGTAACTCATGGTACGTGTGGGCAGGGAAGAGCTCAAAAAATGAGTTGCCTGGAGCCAACTCATTCTGCAAGTTGCTCCCTAGCAGATGACAAGACTGTCGGTGAGTTTTGCAACTACTCAGGATGGGGCAAACTCACAGTAGGTTAGAGACAAAGCCCAGGGCCTTGTGTCCTTCCAGAATATTAGCTGAGACAAGTGAACAGTAGTAATAGGTAATATTTACCCAAGGCACATTACAAGGCAGGTGAAAGACTGCTTTGTTCTCATTATCTCCTCAATCCCCAGGACAGGCCCAGCAGATGAGGAGAACCTATCTATGAATGTGGGCCTTTGGAAAATCACAGAAAATCTTCCAGGATGTTTTCTGTGGGCCTATACCAACCCACCTCCTGCCCCTCACCTCATCAAGTACTTGGCCAGCACTGTGTTTATGCACGTTGTGCGAGGTTATATTGTCACCACCAACAGCCCAAATTCCCCTACAGGCCTTACCTAGGAAAAGGAACCGGCTCATTTAGCACTTTTGAATTTCATGAGGCATAAGGAGAGTGACATTAAAACCAAAGTAGCCAAGCTGCTGGGTTCCCATGGAGTCAACGAAACTGGAGGACCACAGAGCCTGTCAGGGTTCTTAGCAACTGGTACCATCAACTTTCCAAGGAGCCTGTGTTATAAAGGATCAAGTAGACTATGATCAAGCAAGGACCTTACCCTAAAAAAATACGTTTCTTGACATGATTTATGGAAACAACTACCTATATAGGATCTGAATTTGAGAATGGAGTGGCTAAAGACAGAGTGATCTACTTAAGAACGAGCCTGGCCAGGCCACCACACAGACAGAGGAAAAATGTCTGTACTAGCAAACTTCAGGATATTCTGGCCTGACACACTGGGTGATGCGTATATAAAACTCAGTTGCTATGTGAATTATTTCCTAGGCCAATTACTTAAGCTTCATGAGAAATTATCTGGTTCATCTTCTGTATTGATGCCAGATTTTGGGTAAAGGAATTCTAATGCATTGAAAACCAAGTTTTATTTTTTAAAAACTAAAATGGATGTTTAACAAATAAATAATTATGAAGCATCTACTCTGAGCTAGACCTTCTCTTAGGTGCTGGGAATCCTGAGATAGTAAGATAGCATGGGCCTAACTGTCAAAGGGCTTATAGTGTCTTGAGGAGAAAGGGGCAATAAAGAGCTGAGTGAGTATATCAGGCTAGAACATTTCAGAGGGAAAGTGCTATGAACAAAGTAAGTAATGTGGCAGACAGTAATGGGTGGGGACCAGAAAGGCCAGGGCAGGCTAGAGCACGTGAGGACCAAGGAAGAGCTTTCTAAGGCAGTAGGAACAGGTGTTGCTAAGGCCTAGTGGCAAGAAGGAACTTGGTTTACACAAGGAAAAGAATAAGCAAAGGAGCATGGCAAGCAAGGGAGACAGAGAGCCAAGTGAGGTGAGGTTGGAAAGGTCAGGTAAGGCAAGCAAGGGCCAGGACACGTAGGCAGGATAGAGTTTAGATTTTATTCTACCTATGGACAAATGGAAGACACTGGAAAATTTTAAACGATTCTGGGATACAAGGTGTTGCTAAACATTTGATATGTTTATAGAATTAAAAAACTAAAAATGATAACAAAACCAAACCCAAACCACTAAAAATCTCAAAGATAGTGGCATTCCTGTGGGGGGGAGTGCCAAAATTCCACTTTCTGCAAAAGGGAATGTCTAGAAAGCCTTTTCAATGTATTTTATGTGTGTATTCATTCATGCAAAAACCGATTTTTACTACTATATTCTCAGCACTGTGCTGGACACTGAGGAGATACAACCGAGAAGACATCACTGACCCTCAGAGAATGAAACAAATAAGCAGCTGATGACATCACACTCTTCTGGGAGCTAAGTGCTTCCCCAATATGCAGGGGTCACCCCATCCAGTTTAGGACAGAGGGCTGGGGTGAGGAGGGAGAATGAGGAAGGGCTGTCTGAAAGAAGGGATGTTTAAAAATACAGCATTCCCTGGAAGTGAGAAGCCACAGGACAAGGCTGAAGAAGTGAAACCACTTCAGTAGGGTCCAACCAGAGAGTTTCAACAGAGGTTTCAATGTCAAGCAGGGATGGACCACCCCGGGCCTCTCAGTCAATAAAAGGATTCTGGAGCTCACAGTATCCATGGGCGAGGCGGATAGTAGTGTGTTCAAGTTAGAACAATCCCAAGGGTTGCAGTACAGAGAAGGAGCTGGGGGGACTGGTCGAGGGTCAGGAAGACCAGATGGGCAAGGCTTGGGCTAGAGCGGAGGCAGCACAGACGGAGACAAGTGGGCTGATGTGAGAGATGCAGAACTGATAGGTCTTGATCACTGACAAATCTGTGGTAAGTAAAACGCAGAGGAAAGGAAGCTGGCCAGGTTTCCAGGTACTGACTATCGAGACAGCACTGCAAAGTGGTACCTAACGCAGTCAAGGGTGATGGGGTCAGGGAAGGCTCCCTGGGGGAGCTCATGGTGGATCTTCAAAGGCACAGCAGATGTGAGCAAGTGCATGCAGGGAGAAGAAACACCAGGCAGAGGGAACAGTAATCTCCCATTTTTCTACATTTCCTCCCCGGTTGATTCACCCCATACTATGAACACGATACTACATTTTCTGGGTGCTGAATGAACAGACAGAGAGCACTGCGCTTGGAATCAGCAGGTCTAGGTTTACACAAAAGCCTCCCAGCCTAACACTGTTATACATTCTCCAACAGGCCACTCAAGCTCTCTCAGCCTCTATTTCTCTCATTCACAAAATAGAAGCCCTAGTTGCTTTATTCTACTCAGTTCATATTTCTCAAACACCTACAGATAGCACTGTCACGTGCTGGGGAAACAAGTGAACCAGAAATAGGCATAGGTTTGAGGTATGTTTCAGCTTAGTGCAGACTTCAGGGAAACAAATGGGCAACATGTGCTAGGATATGGTGCACCAAGTGCTAGGATAGGGGTTCATGCAAAAATCAAATGAAGTATCTGTATGAAATGGCTCTGAAAACAGGGAGACACTATAAATATATCTTGTAATATTATCATTCTTGACAGTAGTGCTAGCCAGATTCTAAATCTCCTAGGAATTTTTTCAAATTTCTGGTCTGCTGATGGCACTTGCTTCCAAAGCAGCTATGGTCAAGTATATGGGTCTGCTATATCTAGATCCAAACACACACACACACACACACACACGCTGTCACTGTCAGGTTCTCTGTGGTCTGGTAATCAACTGTGACAGAGCAGGCTTGGCATTCAATGAGAACTGCATGGAGACAAAAAAGATGGTCCCGCGGTCCAAAGATGATCAGTTTAGTAAAAAAGACACTTGGATATGAATATGATGAGATGTTATGATTAACTTCATATTAAATATAATTAGAGTGATCACAGAATTTACTGCCCCAACAGAACAGTGGGTAGAGGAGGTGCTACTAAATTTTTAACTGGGCAATGGTTCTAACAGGCACACTGAGAAATACGCTCCCTAGAAAGAACAGAGAGGTCAAATTTTTGCTCAAAGTGTTGTCAGTCAAATGCCAAAGCATACTGAGACTGTGGCCTGAGTAATACACATTTTTGCTTTCCATGAAACTATTTATCTCCTTTTCATGGTTCCTGGCAATATAGAATTTCCTTTGCATTTTGGACCCTAAATTTGTAGCATTTGTGGATTCTGAAATTATGAGCTGAAAATTGCATAGGATGATAATGAGATACCTGAGCCTTTTTTATAGCAGAAATTTACATTACAGTGATGAAATTTAAGTTTCCATGCCGTATCTACAGTTTTGCTTAAAGGCTTGCCACTTAGGTTTACATTAAACCTCTATCTAAGGGAATTTTCCCCTTAGGCTCCAAAATGAACTGTCTTTCCAAGTGTTTTTTTATATTAAACCTTCAAAAGCATTTTCTAAGCTACCCTAGGGCTAAACCAAATTAATTTCTCATTTTTAGGCTGGCTTTTCATATCCAGTGGTAAAAGAACTTCTAACTTTAACGTGAGTGAGTGTGGAGGTGATCCTCCTTGTAAAATGAACTGGGGGAAGGACAAAAAAAAATCCATGTCACAGTATTTGGAAGTCACTACCTTGACTAAAGGGTGCGCCTGCCAGGCCTATAGATAATTTCCCACATGAAATTTGCTGTCAAAGTAAAGTCCCATGGGATTAATGCCCACCACCTTAAAAATGAACTTCTGTTCCTAAATATGAAACTAGACTTGGTGAGTCTCTTGTCCGAAGTCTACTGAGCAGTGGATTCCTTACTACACAGGCAACATGACTTTTCATCTTCCTTAAGGGACAAATGCCTGACCAATCTTTGGCTTATAGGAGAAGACATACATCTCATGAAGATGATTCCATCTCATTTCACATGCCATATTTCAGATGAGGAACTTAAACAATAAAAACAAAAAAGGCAAAGTTGGTTAAAAAACCATGAGAGACTCTGAACTATGGGAAACAAACTGAGGGTTGCTGAAGAGGAGGGGGTGGGGGGATGGGATAACTCAGTGATGGGCATTAAGGAGGGCACGTGATGTGATGAGCACTGGATTTTATACGCAACTGATGAATTGTTGAACACTACATCTGAACTGATTCATGTACTATGTGTTGGCTAATTGAATTTAAATAAAAAAAAAAAACAACAAAATTCCTATGCCAGTTCTCTCTCAAATCTAAAAAAAAATAATCAGAAAGAAACTCAAGCCTGGTTTTGCAAAAATACAAAAAGCTCCCTCCTCTCTACAACAAGTATATTAAACAGGCCAAAACTTCTGGATTAGGTGCATATTAGGAATCTTCTCATTTTGGTACCCGTTATCCTTCATAAAAGTGTATAATTTTTTTCCAGTGAACACTAAAAATTTAGTACAAAATTTTTTTCTAAAATATTTCCAATAATATGTACTTGCAAAAAGAAAAATATCATGTTAAGTTGAGGTACGGCAGACATTCTTCATTTATGACAAGATGATAGCAAACTCATTTTCCTTCAGTGTCACCAGAGTACCACAGTCCTGTGTCTTCAGACACCGTTAAGCATTCTGCTTATGTTTCTCCTGAGTTTGCCTTTCATGATGTTTATCAATCCCTTTGATCATTTACTGTTCATAAATTCTGCCAGCTGCAAGCATAAGCCTGAATGCCTGTTTGTTTTTTTCACTGGTTAAAATAATACTACCACTTAGTTACCTGGGAAGCACCAAAAAGTAAGAATTAGCTCTTATGTCACCCAAATAGCCTTAAACAGGAGACAGAAGTTTTGGGCTCCTTTCACATAGGAAAGGAAAATTCTTTTAAAGAGTTGGATCAACAGATGTATTCTGAGCACGCAAGTTCTCTGCATTCCTTCCTGTAGCTCCATATCAAATGTGAAACGTAGTTAAATCACAGGTTTACACTTAAGCTTCCTTATCTCTGATAATGGACTTGGACACATATCAAAGAACCTGCCCATGTGCACTTATCAGTCTCTGACAGGTATGAGGTTTGGGAGTTCAATATAGGACTTTACTGCTTACTTATTTAGAAATTCAGATGTAATGTATCAGCAAGTATTTGGATGAGGGCTCCAATTACTTATGATCCTAGGTAATCCTATATTGCTACAGGGTTGTCTGGTTATAAACTACAGATTTAAAATGCTCTATGATGGATAATTCACAACCATGAGATAAAGGTTATGTATCTATAAATAAACTATATGAATACCTTTCAGCTTGTTTTGGGAATGGGGAGGTTTTCTCTTTAATTTGTATATTAATCTATTGTTTTGAAAGGACATTATACCAATTGATAAAATTTCCAAAAAGTATAAAAGGGTATCACAGTATAAAAAGTTGAAAGGGAAAAATAAGTCTCCCGTTACAGAGACGCACCACCCCCAGAAGTAACCATTGTTACGGATTTCTTGTATTTCCTTTCAGAGATATTACAGGAACAAAAAAGCTTAGGTGCATGCATTTGTGAGAGGAGGGGGGAGGGAGGGAACGAGCCGTATACCAAAACCTCATCAGCTTGAGAGAGAGAGAGAGAGATGGATGGACTGATTGATGGTCCCATCTTTAAAAACAAACAGTAGCAAGTTATTCACATTGTTCTCAACACTGCTTATCTTCCTTAACAATATATCCTGGAGACTGCTCCATCAGTACATGAAGACTTGGCCCCTCATTTCTTTATGTATATAGATAACATTCCCTTGTACAGAAATGCAAAGCCTTATTCAACCAGATCACTACCAAGCAACATAAAGGTTGTTTCCTGCCTTTTGCTTTTGAAGGGGACCGAATATCAGAGCTGGACTAAGACGGCGGGGGTGTAGGGGTGCACTGAATAAATATTAACATTTCGTCCTGCCTATTGTCTTCCTTCTTTTCAGAAGTACTGATGTCTAAACTACAAGGAGAGCCTATCTGAAAGAGATGGTTGTTAGCCTTCCTGCTACCACACACAGGAAGGTAACACCTTTCTCTCTAAAGCTGATGAGGTTTTGGTGCTGCTTATAAGCAGCAGCTAAATCCTGGGAAGAGGAACCACCAGACTTTGCAAGAACCCAATTGTTCATGTTGGGGGACCAGCCTGGGCATCTAGGCAGCCTACCCCAAACCAAAATTCTCTAAGGTTAGGGAAGCCTCAGTGGAATCTAGGTCAGGGTCACCCCTCCCTTCCACATAGCATGATGCAGAATTTCAATTCTGTTGGGGCTCAACTTAGAACTTCCACAGGCTTTGGACCAAAAAAACCTCCCAAATAGTGAGATGGTCACAACTCTCTAGGGCTGGACTGGCTAGGTTTTGGGCAAGTTACTCAACCCTCCCATGGCTCAGTTTCCTCTCTGTAAAACGAGGAAAGTAATACCTACCTCAGAGGGTGAGTGTGAGGATTAAGTAAAATAATGCCTATGTAACTTGCTAAGCAAAGTGCCTGAACTTTTTAAGGGTTCAGGAAAATGTTTATTATTGGTAAAAGAAGCCAATGCCATTTTTTTTTTTTTTTTTGGAGAAACATCTTGGCAGCACCAAAAAATACACTGGTTGTGAATTTTGGCCTCAGGGTGATCCTTCAGTCTCTTGACTCTTATCTCTCCATGCCCCCATGTTCCCCGCAAGCACCCCCCCAATATTTCCGGGGCACACACACTCTCTGTGTCCTTATACTTGTGCAGTTCCATATGCCTACAATGTCCCTCATCTTCATATAGGTAACTTTTACTCACTTTCCAAGATGTAGCCCAAAGGGCAAGGCTAAGTGTCCTCCCTCTGGATCCCACTGTCCCCTGAGCCCACTTCCCTTGTGGCACTGTCATGCTACCCAGAAGGGACGTGAGAGCAGGGTCTTCACAGGAACTGTATACTAAGTTCCCAGCACTGTGTTAGCACACTATAGGCACTTGGTAACTGTTGCTGAATTAAAACAAACCCCGAGGGAGACAATGATTCCAGTCAGTCTACTTAATGCCTCTGGTATCTTCTTTTAATCAACAACGTGGGTATCTGCACTTCAGGTGTTTATATTCTTAAAAGCCTCAATTCAGAATCACCTGTCATGTAGCTCCTGTCAAAGCATGGATGAGCCAACTGAAGAGAGACTTCATGTAAGAGGCAAGCTACCTTCCACCCATCAATCCCAGGGTATATATAATACCCTCTGGTTCCATCCACGTCTCCCCACGTGTGGCAGACCACCAGAATGTTTTGACTAGGTTGTTCTCCACCTTGCACCATAGTAAAAAGGACTTTTCAATACTTCAGCCTAGCGTTATACTCTACCTTTAATCAGAAGCAATAGGAGAGGTTGCAAGGTTGGTTTAACATCTGCAAATCAATTAATATGATACAATACATTAATAAAAGAAAGAACAAGAACCATATGATCCTCTCAATAGATGCAGAAAAAGCATTTGACAAAGTACAGCATCCTTTCTTGATTAAAACTCTTCACAGTGTAGGGATAGAGGGTACATACCTCAATATCATAAAAGCCAGCTATGAAAAACCCACAGTGAATATCATTATCAATGGGGAAAAACTGACAGCTTCTCCCCTAAGGTCAGGAACACGACAGGGATGTCCACTATCACCACTGCTATTCAACATAGTATTAGAAGTCCTAGCCACAGCAATCAGACAACAAAAAGAAATAAAAGGCACCCAAATCGGCAAAGAAGAAGTCAAACTCTCACTTTTTGCAGATGATATCATACTTTATATGGAAAACCCAAAAGACTCCAACCCCAAAACTGCTAGAACTCATATAGGAATTCAGTAAAGTGGCAGGATATAAAATCAATGCACAGAAATCAGCGGCATTTCTATACACCAACAAGACAGAAGAAAGAGAAATTAAGGAGTCGATCCCATTTACAATTGCACCCAAAACCATAAGATACCTAGGAATAAATCTAACCAAAGAGGCAAAGAATCTGTACTCAGAAAACTATAGAATACTCATGAAAGAAACTGAGGAAGACACAAAGAAATAGAAAAATGTTGCATGCTCATGGATTGGAAGAACAAATATTGTGAAAATGTCTATGCTACCTAGAGCAATCTACACATTTAAAGCAATCCCTATCAAAATATCATCCACATTTTTTCAAAGAAATGGAACAAATAATCCTAAAATTTGTATGGAACCAGAAAAGACC
>NW_027819768.1:0-276 GCF_054177405.1 Leptonychotes weddellii | reverse complement strand
TGTCTGACTTGATTTTGGCTCAGATCATGATCTCAGGGGCATGAGATCGAGCCCTGCATCTGGCTCCGTGCTGGGCGTGAGCCTGCTTAAGATTCTCTCTCTCTCCCTCTCGGTCTGTCCCTCCCCCCCCCCGGTTCTCTCCCTCTCTCAAAAAACAAAACAAAACAAAAACTTTAAAAAGTGTGATACCATATATATATACAATGGAATATTATGCAGCCATCAAAAGGAATGAGATCTTGCCATTTGCAACGACGTGGATGGAACTGGAGGGTG
>NW_027819767.1:0-276 GCF_054177405.1 Leptonychotes weddellii | reverse complement strand
TGTTGTTGTTATTTTTAGCCTATTAATGCAATGTATTACATTAACTGATTTTCAAATGCTGAAACAGACTTGCATGCGTAGGTTAAATCCCACTTGGTGGTAGTATGTATGTAATTCTTTTCATGCTATTTTGGATTTGATTTGCTAATAATTTGTTGAGGATTTTGCATCTATGCTCAAGAGAGGTAAGTGGTCTGCAGTTTTCTTTTCTTGTAGTGTTTTTTTCTTGTTTTGGTATTAAGTCATGCTGGCCTCATAGAATGAGTTAGAAAGTAT
>NW_027819766.1:0-276 GCF_054177405.1 Leptonychotes weddellii | reverse complement strand
ACCTCCATACAGTTTTCCAGAGTGGCTGCACCAGCTTGCATTCCCACCAACAGTGTAGGAGGGTTCCCCTTTCTCCACATCCCCGCCAACATCTGTCATTTCCTGACTTGTTAATTTTAGCCATTCTGACTGGTGTGAGGTTATCCATGTAATATTTTGCAGTAAATTATTCATTGATCTTTTTTCCATCTTATGAATTTACCCACAAAAATTAATCTAACATTGCCAATTTTCAACACATTTCATTGTTTCTCTTCAAACCTATTCTCTGCAGTT
>NW_027819765.1:0-276 GCF_054177405.1 Leptonychotes weddellii | reverse complement strand
TTATGCACAAACAATGAATCATGGAACACTTTATCTAAAACTAATGATGTAATGTATGGGGATTAACATAAGAATTAAAAAAAAAAAAGATTTTACTTATTCATTTGACACAGAGAGAGAGAGAGCTCACAAGCAGGGGGAGGGGCAGGCAGAGGGAGAAACAGGCTCCCTGCTGAGCTAGGAGCCCAATGCGGGGCTCAGTCCCAGGACCCTGGAATCATGACCTGAGCCGAAGGCAGATGCTTAATCAACTGAGCCACCCAGGCACCATGAAGG
>NW_027819764.1:0-276 GCF_054177405.1 Leptonychotes weddellii | reverse complement strand
AAAATTCACTGATGAAGCATGTGGGGCAGGAAGTTTCTTTGTGGGAAGGTTTTTAACTATAAATTTAATTTCTTTAGGGCTATTCAGGTTCTCTATGTCTTCCTGAGTGAGCCCTGTTAGTTTGTATTTTTCAGGGAATTTGTCCATTTCATGTAAATTGTCAAGTTTATTGACATAAAGTTGTTCATATTATCCCATTGCTATTTTGTAAATAGCTGCAGGGTCTGTAGCAATGTTGCCTCTCTCATTCCTGATATAGGTAATTTGTGTTTTTTT
>NW_027819763.1:0-276 GCF_054177405.1 Leptonychotes weddellii | reverse complement strand
ATCCCCGACTTATCTCCCCTCTGGTAACCACCTATTTGTTCTCTATAATTAAGAGTCTGTGTTGGTTTGTCTTCCTCTTTTTTTTTTTCTTTCATTTTTTCATTTGTTTTGTTCCTTAAATTCCACACATAAATGAAATAATATGGTATTTGTTTTTATGATTTACTTCACTTAGTATTATACTCTCTAGCTCCATCCACGTAGTTGCAAATAGCAAGATTTCATTCTTTTATATGGCTGAATATTATTCCTGTGTGTGTGTGTGTATGTGTGTGT
>NW_027819762.1:0-276 GCF_054177405.1 Leptonychotes weddellii | reverse complement strand
GCTCAACAAATATTTGTTCAATGAAAGAACGAACTCATGGCCAGCCTGGTTCCAGAGAGATTGTGCCAATGAGGTTTTCTTGGGCTTTTTAAAATACCCTACGGGAAGGAGGTAGCCTCAGATTAGGGGCAGGCAAACTGCTGGGCCAGGAATGGGGCAAAGATCTATGGCTTGTCCATTTTGCCTTTTTTTTTTTTTTTAAGATTTATTTATTTATTTGAGAGAGAGAGAGCGTGGGGAGGGTCAGAGGGAAAGAGAAATGTTAGCTGACTCTTC
>NW_027819761.1:0-276 GCF_054177405.1 Leptonychotes weddellii | reverse complement strand
TTAAAGAGGGCACATACTGAATGGAGCACTGGGTGTTATACACAAACAATGAATCATGGAACGCTACATCAAAAACAAATGATGCAATGTATGGTGATTAACATAACATAAAAAAAAAAGATATGGAAATTCCAATTACGCAAAGCTGAAGTCTCTTCTTGCTCCCATGGTATGGGAACATCCCACAAATCTGCTAACTTGAATCCCTGAGCTGGCAGGAGGCTGTCAAGTTGTTTCATCAAGAATGACCAACAGGACAAATCTTAAAGATGGACA
>NW_027819760.1:0-276 GCF_054177405.1 Leptonychotes weddellii | reverse complement strand
TGCATGGGCCCTGGAGTCAGATGACCTCGCCTTGCCCGTGGACTTGCCTGTGACCCTGGGCAGTTACTTAGCCTTTCGGCTTCCCTCATCTGCAGAATGGGGAGGATCGAGAATAAATAGTACCCACCTCATGGGATCGTTCCGAGGATCGAAAGAGAGGATGCGTGCCCATATTAACTATGCAGTAAGTGCTGACTGCCGTGTTTCGTCGTCGCAGCTCTGAGCCCCTAGTAGGGCTGCATAAAGACTTTGGGGTAGCAAAGAGAGGGGCCTTGG
>NW_027819759.1:0-276 GCF_054177405.1 Leptonychotes weddellii | reverse complement strand
TTTGTCAAATGTCGTTGTCATAAGGCCTTCTCTTGGAGGAAGGGATTCTTCGCATATGCAGCCCTCCTCCGTGCTTTTAATAGTGTCCCCTGACTGCCAGACGGTGCCATGGACCACCACATGCCAGTCCACATGCTCAGGAGAAGCGCAGGCTCAGAATCTCTTGGCAGGGGTACTTTATGAGGTGGTCATCCAGATCTCCGGCCCATGCTATTTGTTTATGACCTGTACCTCTACGTACACATATATATGTATGTATATAATACATCTTTTTTT
>NW_027819758.1:0-2613 GCF_054177405.1 Leptonychotes weddellii | reverse complement strand
AGAAGGAACACAAGCAGGGGGGGTGGGAGAGGGAGAAGCAGGCCCCCCACAGAGCAGGGAGCCCCATGCGGGGCTTGATCCCAGGACCCTGGGATCATGACCTGAGCCGAAGGCAGATGCTTAACGACTGAGCCACCCAGGCGCCCCAATAAGTAAATCTTAAAAAAAAAAAAATGGAGAGAGGTTAGAGTGTTTTGTAAACTGTAAAAATAGCCTTTTTTTTAACCTGCCCTCCCTCCCTAAAAATAGCTTATTAAATGTTAGTTCTTACTCAACTCCTGAATAGCTAACATTTATATACCATTTAATATGTGCCAGGCACAGTCCTAAACACTTGGTGTTTATTAACTCATTTAGTCCACAGCAACCCTAGGAGGTAAGGGCTACACTTATCTTCATTTGTAGAGGAAGAAACATGTATCAGGGTGGGGACATTAAGAATCTTGTTGAGGTCAAGTGGTGAAGCCAGGATTTGAACCCAGGCAGTCTGGCTTTTGGGCCATATGACCTTCTTTAGGCAAGGATTTATTCACCCAGTAAGTGTTTACTGAATACCTACCGTGTATCAGACAGTGCTAGGCACTGGGAAATCTCAACTGGACTTGAAAGGCGGAATTCCTGTGTATTGGTGGATTGACCTTGTATTTCAGTTTAGATGATGTTTAAGTTGTTAACATGGGTTCTCTGGGTTTTTAAATTGTCTTTCGAGTTAAATGGTACTCTTAAATTTAGAAAAGCATGAATAGTTTGCAGTTTGGATAGTAACTGTGCATCTTCTTTCTTTTAAGTCTGGAGAATTACCTGGCCATTTTGGTGGCAGAGGCTGCCTTAAAGAAGAGAGATTTTAAGCTTTTCCTCTATCTGCAATTTTAATTGATTTTGCTTTTCTTCCTGCTACAGACCTCTCTTATATGGAATTTTAGCTCATTTCTTGCGTGGAACTAAGGATGACCTCCAAAATCCATTTCTGAGAGGGTCTTCACTTCAGCCTCCAAACCCAAATCTTGGCGAACAACCTAGCAGAAGAAAGCAAAGGGGTATGAATTTCCTGGGATTCACCATTTGGCTGTCAGCAAGTATTTTTTCTTCTTTTGTTTTTTAAATTTTTTTAAAGATTTTATTTTTAAGGAATCTCCACACCCATCGTGGGACTCAGACTCACAACCCCGAGATCAAGAGTCACATGCTCCACTGACTGAGCCAGCCAGGTGCCCCGAGTATTTTTTTCTTCTTAAATATTTTTCTCTCAGGTCACCTGGGTGGCTCAGTCGGTTAAGCGAGTACCTTTGGCTCCGGTCATGATCCCAGGGTCCTGGGATTGAGCCCCATGTGGGTCTCTCTGCTCAGCTGGGAGCCTGCTTCTCCCTCCGCCTCTGCTTGCTTCTCCCCCTGCTTGTGCTCTCTCTCTCTCAAATAAAATTTTAAAAAAAAATTTTTTTTGTCTCTCAGGAATAGTTTTTCCTGAGCTTTTTATATAGTTTGAGTCTGTGTTACTTATCCTCCAAAAAACAAAATGGTGTTTGGAAAGAGAATTTTGAGGGGATGGGGGAATGACTGGACAAAATTCTTAGATATTGTTTCTATGCCAAAGTATGGAAAAACCTGATTTTCACATAGATTTGTATTTGGGACAGCTTAGATCATTGGCATACTCAATAAATAGATTTTTATCAAATCATCACTTTTTTTTTCACCTCCAAGACTGAAGAAAGGCAAGATTGCTGAATACAGATAGAGAAGTCACAGGTGTCTATATTCTTTGCATTTTTAGGATACTGTTGGTAAAAGACTGATAGTTACCTACAGATAGCATATTCCTAGGAGAATAGCCCCTATTTCTTTCAGAATGTTCACTCTTTAAATGAGCTTTCAGTTGTGATCACATCAGCAATAGGATCTCAATTTGATAATCTGAACTGAATGGTTTATAGCTCTTTCTTTCCAACCTTGGTAGAATTGATCTCTTTCTAAGGACAGTCAGAGGTGGGGCTCAGGCAGCAGACTAGCAGAACAAATCTAAATCTTGAATGTTGAAATAAACTTCTAGGAAATATCTAAAATACAAATTGTCTTTTGTAGTTTTCATAGACTGCTGTGAGCAGTAATGATACTGTTAAATATTTGTTGTGTCTCCTAAGATCTGAAAATGAAGTATTTGTGAAGCAAGGTTACTTTTGTGGGTTATTTCTGATTTCACTAGGAGTTACTCATCTATGTATCTTAGAACGCTGAGCTGATGGACCATTGAAAAAGAAATCACCCCCACCTCCTTACTTTACAGTTGAGAAAACCAGTACTGAGAGGTTAAGTGACTCCTCTAAAGCCTACAGCTGATCATTTTTAACAGAATCAGCATCTCCGAGTGCCATTCCTGTACACTTTTCCACTTAAAGAATGTAAAGAAGTTTTCCTAGTTCCCTTTTCAGGGCTTGGTAAGGAACTGTCATTAGTGGCTACTATTTGACAAGTACTTAAAAAGCAAAACGAAAAAAAAAGCAAAACAAAACACACAAGTAGGCAAGTAAATCTCTAAGCATTCATATAATACAACGTAAAATTCTCTTGACTCTCTTCCCTCTTGTCTCTCCCTAACTCCCCAATCTCCATCCCTTC
>NW_027819757.1:0-276 GCF_054177405.1 Leptonychotes weddellii | reverse complement strand
TCTAGAACTAATGATGTAATGTATGGGGATTAACATAAGAATAAAAAAAATAAAATAAAATAAAATGTCAATGCCATAAAAAAAAAAAAAAAAGAATTTGGAAGCCATAAATCATGCTTAATCCCAGGGGATGAAGCTGTTGCGTTTATGGCTCTTGAGCCATTCCATCCCTAAGCGGGGCCGAGCGCTGTCTTTTAGTTCGCTGTGTCCGCAGGGGTGAAGGGAGACAATTTGATGGGCAGAGAAGAATGAGGGGTGGGGGGAGGAGTGTTTGTT
>NW_027819756.1:0-276 GCF_054177405.1 Leptonychotes weddellii | reverse complement strand
CTCCCTCTCCCATTCCTCCTGCTTGTGTTTCCTCTCTCACTGTCTCTCTATCTGTCAGATAAATAAATAAAAATCTTAAAAAAAAAATAAAATCTTTAAAAAGATAGATGCAGGTTGCTGGTGGCAAGGAGGGGGGGAAGGCAGGAGTGGAAGAGTGCTAAGTCAGAGAAGGGAAAAGTGTGTCACTCGAGGTCATCAATAAGGACGTCTCACTGGAGGCACCTGGGAATGCAGATAGGTATATGAGCATGGCTGGAGCAGGAGGGCCTGCGTCCT
>NW_027819755.1:0-276 GCF_054177405.1 Leptonychotes weddellii | reverse complement strand
TGATGTAACTGGAGATAATCAAAAGATTTTTTACACATTATTTACACACTGTCTCTATCATTTCAATGGCACTCAAAAAAGCCTATCTGTTTTATAACAATCCAGTTCTCTGATTCTACAAATAAGTTTAAAAAAATATATTTCTATACAATACAGGAAAAATTGTGTGAAGTTCACATTTTCATGTTTAATGTATCATGATTTAAAATATTATAGAATACTCTTTATTTTTAATTGTAAAAATAGTTATTTCTAGGTGAATCACTTTTTGTTCTA
>NW_027819754.1:0-276 GCF_054177405.1 Leptonychotes weddellii | reverse complement strand
TCTGGGGATATAGCCAAAGTAAAAAAAACAGTGACTCTGGGGTGCCTGGGTGTCTCAGCCAGTTAAGCATCTGCTTTTGGCTCATATTTATGTAGTTTGTATTTATATATAATATTTTATGCTTAAAATATTTTGTAATATTTTATATCATATATATGTTCTGCAAATATATATTTATATGTTAATTTATATATTTTCTATAATTATAATTTATATAACATATTCATATATATAAATATATATATTTCACATATAGAAAAATTAGAAATTTCTACC
>NW_027819753.1:0-276 GCF_054177405.1 Leptonychotes weddellii | reverse complement strand
TTTGGGGCGCCTGGGTGGCTCAGTTGGTTAAGCAACTGCCTTCGGCTCAGGTCATGATCCTGGAGTCCCGGGATCGGGTCCCGCATCGGGCTCCCTGCTCGGCGGGGAGTCTGTTTCTCCCTCTGACCCTCCCCCTCTCATGCTCTCTGTCTCCCATTCTCTCTCTCAGATAAATAAAAAATCTTTAAAAAAAAAAAAATCAATAAATCTTCAGCTGTATCCAAACAAAGAAAGAAGAACAAGTCTACTTTAAAAAGTGGTTGCCAAGCAAGGACA
>NW_027819752.1:0-276 GCF_054177405.1 Leptonychotes weddellii | reverse complement strand
TGTTATGCAAAAACAATGAATCATGGAACACTTCATCTAGAACTAATGATGTAATGTATGGGGATTAAATTAGAATAAAAAAAAAAAAGCATATCAAAACAAAATAAATCAGAAACAAAACTGAAATCAACTATATTTCCCAGATGTCCATGCAGCAAGGGACCTGGAGAATCAAATTCTACCAACACTGCAGTCACATAAGATTGGAAAGTAGAAAAGAGTTGGTCTCACTTTTTAACTACTTTTGTAAGCAGAACCGTAGAGCTGTGGATTTCC
>NW_027819751.1:0-276 GCF_054177405.1 Leptonychotes weddellii | reverse complement strand
CAGCTGTGAAAACATCGTCACTAATTCTGCAAAGGGGTCACAGCCCCTGTTTCCTTTGCCCGGGACGGTCTCCACTGTCTCCACGTCACTCTTCAGCCGCTGTGCTGCCCCAAGTCGAGCCCAGCCCCTTCGGGGGCCGCCAGAGACAGACAGGAGTCCGGACCCCCACCTCCGGGCGCCGGGCTCGTCGGAGTCTGTCCGTGGACGACGGAGGCAGGGTTTGCTGCCGCTCGTGGCGGGGCACCTGCCGCTCGGGGTGTGCCTTCTTCACTTCAT
>NW_027819750.1:0-276 GCF_054177405.1 Leptonychotes weddellii | reverse complement strand
TCAAATTCCTTATCAGGCTCTTCTATCAGTGATTTTCCTTGGGAGTAGCATCAAAGTCTGAGTTTTTTGTTCACACCTGGCATTAGATTTTATCATGTAACTTTGCATTTTGGTCATCAGACTAATTTTTGAATGGGATTTCTTTTTGTTAGCTTTCCTTGTTGTTTTCTAACTCTTGCCCTGTGGTAGGCAGAATTTCTATGAAGGGCCCCTATAGTGGGCTTTATGGTCATGCCAAAAAATATATGTCCATATCGTAATCCCTGGAACCTGTAT
>NW_027819749.1:0-276 GCF_054177405.1 Leptonychotes weddellii | reverse complement strand
CTAGCACCGCGCATACAGGCAGTCAGCATCCCCAGCCATTCTCAGAAGGCTGTGTTATTTCTAAAAATAAATTAGGTAAAAAAATAGAGTGATTATAAAGAGGAAATTATAACTTTGCAGACATTAGGATGGCTGCTTATTTTGTTCCCGGATAATTACAGTCCAGTGGGGCCGTGCCTCCCTTGGCAATCTCAACCGTTTTCTCTAAAGCGTAGCTTGTTGATAGTACTTTTACTTGTGACAAAAAGTGCTTCTGTCGAGGGAAAGTACTTCCCG
>NW_027819748.1:0-276 GCF_054177405.1 Leptonychotes weddellii | reverse complement strand
AAAGGAAAGGAAAGGAAAGGAAAGGAAAGGAAAGGAAAGGAAAGGAAAGGAAAGGAAAGGAAAGGAAAGGAAAGAGAAGGGAAGGAAAAACATTACCCATCTTAATGTTGATAGATTTGGGGCTGTTTGTCAAATAATCATCTATGAACATTTTGTACATCGTTTTGGTAGACATAAGAACTTCCTTTTATTTTGGTTGAATTCCTTTTTTTTTTCTTAAGTTATATGTCAAGAAGCAGGTCAGTTAGTTCATAACTATAACAATCTTTAGTTTTT
>NW_027819747.1:0-2613 GCF_054177405.1 Leptonychotes weddellii | reverse complement strand
TGCATAGATCAGTGCCACACACTACATTTTGGGCATATTTTGGTCTGTTAGAAGAAAGTGCCTCCCAAAATTTTAAAGAAAGAAAAACTTATATATGTACAAAAATAAGTGTAAATACGATGAAGGGATGGAATATGACTATAAAGATGAAAATTATAAGAGATTTTATAAAAAGAATTGATAAGATAAGAAGTTGGTTGAAAAAAAGGAATTAAAAAAAAGGGGAGAGAATGTGATCAGGCAGGAGACTAGAACAAAGCCATACACTAGAGATTTAGGGTATATTTTGGTCTGTTAGAAGAAACTGTATCCCAAAATTTTAAAGAAAGAACAACTTATATATATGTATATATACCAAAAATAAGGTTAACTACTATGAAGGGATAGAATATGACTCTAAAAATGAAAAATAAAAAGATTTTTTAAAAAGGGGATTGATAAGATGTTGGTTGAAAAAGAGAAAAAGAAAAATTTTTAAAAAAAAGAAAAAGAAAAACAGAATTAAAAAAAAATTAACGTTGAAAGACTAAAGAATCAGGGGGAAAAAAGCCATGAATTCTATGTGCTGTATTCCCCTAGCACTGGAGTTCTGCCATTCTCATTGATCGGTAAACTTGGTCTTGGCTGGCTCTTCTTGCTGATCTTCTGGGGGAGGAGCCTGTTGCCGTGTTTCCCAAATGTCTTTGCCGGAGGCAGAATTGCCCCACCCTTGCCCAGTCCGGGCTAAGTAATCTACTCAGGTTTGCTCTCAGGAGCTTTTGTTCCCTGCAAGCTTTCCCTACAGCTTTGGAGGACGAGAGTGAAAATGGTGGCCTCCCAATCTCCGCCCGGGAGGAGCCGAGAACTCGGGGCCCTGCTCCTCAGTGAGCCCCCAGAGAAAAGCAGTCAATCACTCCCGTTTCCCCGGTCTCCGGCCGCACTCCGTGCTCACCCGGCCTGTGACCAAACGTTTCTATCTCTGGCACATGACTCAGTGTGGAGTCTCCAAACCCAGCAGATCCCTGCGGTGCACTCTTGCACTGCTCCTCCTGGGGGAGGAAGGGGAGTCTCCCCGGATCTGCTGCTTATTGGGTCCCTGCTGGAGGAGCAGTGGCCCGACTGTGCCGTGGATTACAGTTTATGGCAACCCCAAGCTGAGAGCCCACTCCTCTGCTCCGTCTCTGCAGCCAGCTTCCCCACTCTGACACCTGGGAGCTCTGCCACACTCAGGCACCCCCATACTTGCTGTGACCCTGAGAGTCCTGAGACCACACTGTCCCAGCGGGGGTTCCACCCCCTGCTTAGCCACTGGAGCGATGTCCCTCAGTGGAGCAGACTTCTAAAAGTTCCGATTTTGTGCTCCGCAGCTCTATCACTTGCCAATAGTTGCTGACAGAGGCTCCCTCCCGCGCCATCTATCTTCCCAAATATCGCCTTGGATTCATTTCTCTGCACGTCCTACCTTCCAGAAAGTGGTCGCTTTTCTGCTCATAGAAT
Source organism: Leptonychotes weddellii (assembly GCF_054177405.1). Classification (NCBI taxonomy): domain Eukaryota; kingdom Metazoa; phylum Chordata; class Mammalia; order Carnivora; family Phocidae; genus Leptonychotes; species Leptonychotes weddellii. The sequence goes on along the minus strand of NW_027819747.1, from coordinate 1,137 downwards.
TGCTCCTATTCTTTTCTGCAATCTCCTGTTGAGTTTGTAGGTGTTCAGAATGGTTTGATCCCTATCTAGCTGAATTCCTGGGACCAGACGAAATTTAGGTCTCCTACTCCTCCACCATCTTGCTCTTCTTGTCATTGAATATTATTTTCATAGTGAAATTTTATGCATTTCCTGGTGAGTTGTGGGTACAAGCATCACACAATATAAAATTAGTTAGTTGAAAAAATGATGTTTCCTACATTTAGGTATTTGGCTATAAGTTGCAGTAGTACTATTAGAGAAATAATAACAGAATGGCTGTGGGTAATTTTCTGTGTTCCTGTTTTTGCTTAATTGGAATAGATATTAAGAATTAATCTTCACGGAGTCAGAGCAAGGTGAGAGTGGGATATTTTGAGTTTTGCAACATTTATTTTTGGTCATTGTTCTGTTAAGGGGATGGAATTTTCAGTTTGAATATTAAGGCACTACTGGTGATCTCTTTTGTAATAATAATCATAATGATAACTTTTATTTTTATTTAGGGAACCACAGACCAGCATAGGAGAAGGCCTGGATTAAATGACATGAGGATGAGAACCAAGATTAAAGGTTCAAAGGAAAGTGCTAAGAATCTCTATGTCAAGAAATTAGGCAAATATAGTAAGAGGATGCTTGCAAACACAGAAATAAACAAGGCAGACAGAGTCTCTGCTCTCATTGAGATTTTAGTCTATCTGGGAAAGCAGACATCAAACCAGTCATAGTGACTGGTTAAAATTGAGATTAACATACATGGTAAAAGTATAGGGAGCTATGAGAGAATATCACAAGGTCTTGACCTAGTATAGGAGGATCAGGGAGAGCTTGTTTGAATCAGTGGCAATTAAAATGAAAATGGAAGAGTGAAGATGGGTTAGCCAGGCAAAGGGGAATGGGAACAGAAGTTGCAGGTGGACCTCAGGCTGAGAGCATAGATCTTTAAAAGTCTTTTGATCAAGAAAGAGCTGGGCCTAATTGCACTACTGGGTATTTACCCCAAAGATACAAAAGTAGGGATCCGAAGGGGTACGTGCACCCCGATGTTTATAGCAGCAATGTCCACAATAGCCAAACTGTGGAAAGAGCCAAGATGTCCATCGACAGATGACTGGATAA
>NW_027819746.1:0-276 GCF_054177405.1 Leptonychotes weddellii | reverse complement strand
TTGTTACTGGTATAAATTAAAGGGATCAAATAAATAGCATAGACTACAATCTCTGGAGGTGGGGTGGATATCAATTCTTTTTTTTTTTTTTATTCTTATGTTAATCCCCATACATTACATCATTAGTTCTAGATGAAGTGTTCCATGATTCATTGTTCGTGCACAACACCCAGTGCTCCATGCAGAATGTGCCCTCCTCAATACCCACCACCAGGCCAACCCATCCTCCCACCCCCCTCCCCTCTAGAACCCTCAGTTTGTTTTTCAGAGTCCATC
>NW_027819745.1:0-276 GCF_054177405.1 Leptonychotes weddellii | reverse complement strand
TGGCACTCGACGGCGGTACGAGGGTCCAGGATTCCCGCAGACCAGCCGCGTGGGCTCCAGGCCACAAGAGGTGAAGCTCTCTCACGGTCACCCCCAGGCGAGGCCCGCCTTTACCATCATCACCAACAAAAAAGGCGAGGGGGCTGCCCCCTCACGTCCGATGCTTCTACACACACGGCGCACCTGACGCTTTCACAAGGGGCACCCTCAGTCCTGCTGAGAAAGGGCACGAGGCACCTGGGTCGGGTGACTTGCAGAATGGCCTGCAGGTAACGC
>NW_027819744.1:0-276 GCF_054177405.1 Leptonychotes weddellii | reverse complement strand
GATAAAGTAAGTTTCCAAGGAATTTTGAAGAAAGGCTTTCAGGAACTTGAGATGCTAGTTGCTGTTAAGATAAGGTTACTTTTGGTCTCCAGCAAAACATCAGCATTAAGACAGCCATGAGTTCCTTGAGGAAAGTCACATGTTGCATGTGTCAGGGATCTATGCATGGGCTGCAAGCTGTAAGGAGATGCTAATTTAAACTACATTTCTCTTGCCCTTGTTTTCCTTGTCATTCCCCCCTCTGAACAATTTTGACCTTTAAATCTTTAAGGTTGT
>NW_027819743.1:0-276 GCF_054177405.1 Leptonychotes weddellii | reverse complement strand
GTCTGGGTTTCCGAGTCTGTAAAATGGGAATCGCGATGTCTACCTTGCTTACTTCAAGAAGTTTCCACGATAGCGCATAAAATACTGCACGTGAGTACATTCTGACCATTGCGAGGGTGTCTCCTGTTCAAATCTCTGCTCCACCACTTGCCAGGTGTGTTAAGTACCATCACCATCTCGGAAATGAGGATAACGACAGTAGCATGCCCCTTTGAGGATGCAGTGATGGTCGGAGTCATTATAGAGAAGGCAGACCGAACAAGGCCTGGCACATAG
>NW_027819742.1:0-276 GCF_054177405.1 Leptonychotes weddellii | reverse complement strand
TTGTTTGTACTAATAAGATACACATCTACTACATACTGTTTGTTATTTTTAAAAAGTCAAGTAAAAGAGAAATAAGTGTACTCTGAGCTATGCTATTAAAAGCATATACAACCTAAAAATAAGCAGTATTACAACTTTTCTAAGGAAACAAACATAAATAGAAAAAGTACCTAAGAGGCCATGCACCAAGTTGACAACACTGGTTAGATTTGAAGGAAGACAGACCAAGATTAGAAGTTACTAAAAGGAAACTTTAACTTTCTCATTATTGCTTTA
>NW_027819741.1:0-276 GCF_054177405.1 Leptonychotes weddellii | reverse complement strand
GTTTTTGGTAGGTTTTCATGGATAGCCATATTGTCTATAAGTAAAGAGTTTTATTTTTTTCCTTTCCAATTTGTATACCTTTTATTTCTTTTTCTTGCCTTTCTGCACTGGCTATCACCTCCAATACAATGTTTAATGGAAGTGATGAGAGTAGACATCTTTGCCTTAGTTCTGATTTTAGGAAGAAAGCACTTAATCTATCACCATGATATTAGCTCTAGATTTTTCATAGATGCCCTTTATTAGGTTAGGGAAGTTTCCTTCTCTTCCTAGTAT
>NW_027819740.1:0-276 GCF_054177405.1 Leptonychotes weddellii | reverse complement strand
TCCACCGTTGCTAGATAAGGTAGGATCTTTTTGATGAAAGACATGGGTTAGCCCAGATAAATGATGTTGCTTTTTACACACACACACACACACACACACACACACACACACACCTCTTTCCCTCCTTCCTTGGGAGCTAGATAAAGACAGAGTCTTATTTCCATTGTTGAGAGGAGCACTTTACACAAAATAGAGGCTCATAAATCTTTGTAATTGCCTTCCCCCCAGAATTACCTCCTGGACTTCTCTGGGTATCCATGAATGATGCTCTGTCTC
>NW_027819739.1:0-276 GCF_054177405.1 Leptonychotes weddellii | reverse complement strand
CCTGCGCCCTCTTCAGGGCTGAGCCATGGCAAGCCTGCTCCCTCAACCCATACCCAAGCCTGCGTCCCGCTCAGTCGAGCATCCTAAAGGACACACGGAAGTGGAGGAGCGATACTTTGGAGATACTAGACTTCTTTTTCCACTCCACCCTCTGTTCATGGTTGCAGGGAGAAGTCACAGGGGAACCAAGCAGTGTCCTGAGAACCCACACCCTCACAGGCCTCAGAAGCATCTGAGGGTGTGTGTAGGCAGAGGGGAGGTGGCGGGGGGGCTGGG
>NW_027819738.1:0-276 GCF_054177405.1 Leptonychotes weddellii | reverse complement strand
GACCCTCCTCCCTCTCATGCTCTCTGTCTCTCATTCTCTCTGTCTCAAATAAATAAATAAAATCTTTAAAAAAAAAAAAGAAGTACTTGGTCAGAGCCTAACTCCTGGCTGTGTGCATGAGCCTAAAATGCTGTGAATTTGGGTCAAAGTCCCAGCGAAATAAGCAGCGTACTCATTCTCACCCACGCAGTGAGGTCAGTGAGCCCACGGAAACACAATGGTTTTCTAAGGTTCTCACGGTCCACTTGGTAGAGGTAAAATGAGCAAAGGTGGAAG
>NW_027819737.1:0-276 GCF_054177405.1 Leptonychotes weddellii | reverse complement strand
AGAGAGGGAGAAGCAGACTCCCCACTGAGCAGGGAGCCCGATGAGGGACTCAATTTCAGGACCCTGTGATCATGACCTGAGCCGAAGGCAGTCGCTTAACCAGCTGAGCCACTCAGGTGCCCCAAGGGTTCATTATATTCTTAAATGTGACACTTGTAGTTTCTCAAAGCCAACATTATTTTTTTGAAAAAAAAAAAAAAATAGGTCACCTTTTAAAAATGGTATCTATGGAAAAATATAATTTAGTTTCAAAAATGTACTTGGTACCTTTATTGT
>NW_027819736.1:0-2614 GCF_054177405.1 Leptonychotes weddellii | reverse complement strand
AAAGATCAACAAGGAAATAAGGACTTTAAATGACACACTGCACCAAATGGACTTCACAGATATATTCAGAACATTCCATCCAAAAGCAACAGAATACACATTCTTCTCTAGTGCTCATGGAACATTCTCCAGAATAGATCACATGCTAGGTCACAAATCAGGTCTCAACTGGTACCAAAAGATTGGGATCATTCCCTGCTTATTTTCAGACCACAATGCTTTGAAACTAGAACTCAATCACAAGAGGAAAGTCGGAAAGAACTCAAATACATGGAGGCTAAAGAGCATCCTAAAAAAGAATGAATGGGTCAAACAGGAAATTAAAGAAGAATTTAAAAAATTCATGAAACAAATGAAAATGAAAACACAACTGTTCAAAATCTTTAGGATACAGCAAAGGCAGTCCTAAGAGGAAAGTATAGAGCAATATAAGCCTTTCTCAAGAAACAAGAAAGGTCTCAAATACACAACCTAACCCTATACCTAAAGGAGCTGGAGAAAGAACAGCAAATAAAGCCTAAACCCAGCAGGAGAAAAGAAATAATAAATTTCAGAGCAGAAATCAATGAAATAGAAACAAAAAGAACAGTAGAACAGATCAATGAAACCAGGAACTTGTTCTTTGAAAGAATTAACAAGATTGATAAACCCCTGGCCAGACTAACCAAAGAGAAAAGAGAAATGACCCAAATAAATAACATCATGAATGAAAGAGGAGAGATCACAACCAACACCAAAGAAATACAAACAATTATAAGAACATAGTATGAGCAAGTGTTCACCAGCAAAAGGATAATCTGGAAGAAACGGATGTATTCCTAGAGATGTATCAACTACCAAAACTGAACGAGGAAGAAATAGAAAACCTGGACAGACCTATAACCACTAAGGAAATTGAAGCAGTCATCAAAAATCTCCCAAAAATCAAAAGCCCAGGGCCAGATGGTTTCCCAGGAGAATTCTACCAAACATTTAAAGAAGAATTAATACCTATTCTTCTGAAAATGTTCCAAAAAATGGAAATGGAAGGAAAACTTCCAAGCTTGTTTTATGAGGCCATCATTACCTTGATCCCCAAACCAGACAAAGATCCCATCAAAAAGGAGAATTACAGACCAATATCTTTGATGAACATGGATGCAAAAATTGTCACCAAAATACTAGCCAATAGGATCCAACAGTATATTAAAAGGATTATTCACTACGACCAAGTGGGATTTATCTCTGGGTTGCAAGTTTGGTTCAACATCCGCAAATCAATCAATGTGATACAATACATTAATGAAAGAAAGAACAAGAACCATATGATTCTCTCAATAGATGCAGAAAAAGCATCTGACAAAGTACAGCATCCTTTCTTGATCAACACTCTTCAGAGTATAGGGATAGAGGGTACATACCTCAATATCATAAAAGCCATCTATGAAAAACCCACAGTGAATATCATATTTGCAAATGACATATCAGATAAAGGGCTAGTATCCAAAATCTATAAAGAACTTCTGAAACTCAACACCCAAAGAACAAATGATCCAATCAAGAAATGGGTGGAAAATATGAACAGACATTTTTCCAAAGAAGACATCCAAATGGCCAACAGACACATGAAAAAGTGCTCAACATCACTCGGCATCAGGGAAATCCAAATCAAAATCTCAATAAGATACCACCTCACACCAGTCAGAATGGCTAAAATTAACAAGTTAGAAAATGACAGATGTTGGCAGGGATGCGGAGAAAAGGGAACCCTCCTACACTGTTTGTGGGAATGCAAGCTAGTGCAGCCACTCTGGAAAAAATATGGAGGTTCCTCAAAAAGTAAAAAGTATAGCTACCATACAATACAGCAATTGCACTACTGGGTATTTATCCCAAAGATACAAATGTAGGGATCTGAAGGGGTACATACACCCCGATGTTTATAGCAGCAATGTCCACAATAGCCAAACTGTGGAAAGAGCCAAGATGTCCATCAACAGATGAATGGATAAGAAGAGGTGGTATATATATACAATGGAATATTATGCAGCCAACAAAAAGAATGTAATCTTGCCATTTGCAACGACGTGGATGGAACTGGAGGGTGTTATGCTGAGCGTAATAAGTCAATCAGAGAAAGACATGTATCATATGATCTCACTGATAAGAGGAATTCTTAATCTCAGGAAACAAACTGAGAGTTGCTGGAGTGTTAGAGGGTGGGAAGGATGGAGTGACTGGGTGATAGAAACTGGGGAGGGTATGTGCTATGGTGAGCGCTGTGAACTGTGTAAGACTGTTGAATCACAGATCTGTACCTATGAAACAAATAATACATTATATGTTAAAAAAAAGAAGATAGCAGGAAGGGGAAAATGAAGGGGGGGGAATCGAAGTGGGAGATGAACCAGGAGAGAGTATGGACTCTGAGAAACATGGGATCATGACCTGAGCTGAAGGCAGAGGCTTAACGGACTGATCCACCCAGGTGGCCCTATTCAACACTTCATTATACAATGGACTTTGTGTTAGATGATTTGGCCCAGTTGTAGATGTAAGTGTTCTGAGCACTTTTATGGTAGGAGAGGCTAAGCTATGATGTTCAGTAGGTTAGTTGTATTAAATGTGTTTTTCA
>NW_027819735.1:0-276 GCF_054177405.1 Leptonychotes weddellii | reverse complement strand
TTCACTCTTTTTCCATCTTCTACTATTCCACCTTTATCCATTTGGCTGTAGCAGAAGCTGTGTAAGAACCTGACTTTGACATGTATTGGTTTAGAAATGAAGATTTGACTCATATTGGGCCACAGTGTCACTCATCAAGGGCTTTAGGATGCAGAATTGAAAATAAGGGTCCCCTTGGGTGACCACATAGATGTTAGAAGTGTTTTTAGCTGAAAGTAACAGGAACCTAAGTGCACAATGACAATTTAATGGCATCAAGTCTGGATTCCATGTTTG
>NW_027819734.1:0-276 GCF_054177405.1 Leptonychotes weddellii | reverse complement strand
TGAGTTATCAGCAGCCATGTGCCCACAAGATGTAACCATCATAAATCAGCCCATCCAACTGGGCTTCTACTTTGGTGTCTTTTTTTTTTTTTAAGATTTTATTTATTTATTTATTTGAGAGAAAGAGAGAGAGACAGAGAAATAGCATGAGAGGGGAGAGGGTCAGAGGGAGAAGCAGGCTCCCCGCTGAGCCGGGAGCCCGATGTGGGACTCGATCCCAGGACTCCAGGATCATGACCTGAGCCGAAGGCAGTTGCTTAACCAACTGAGCTACCC
>NW_027819733.1:0-276 GCF_054177405.1 Leptonychotes weddellii | reverse complement strand
TACAAAATTAATTTTTTCCTTGTTAATTTGTTTTGTGTCAGTTTAATTATTAGACCAGCCAAAAGAACCAAGAGGGGTAGGGAGGAATTTCTCCTCCCTGACAATAGCAATGGCTGAACTACAGATGTGTTTTCTTTATTTGACCAGCTCCAACTATGACTCAACATAAGAATTCTAAGGAAGTCTTTAAAAAAAAAAATCTATTTATTAGTTCCCAATTTGGAGAAAACTTAATATATATTTTAAATAGGTAAATTTGTAGGAGAGGCTAGATTC
>NW_027819732.1:0-276 GCF_054177405.1 Leptonychotes weddellii | reverse complement strand
TATTTAGATAATCAAGTACATCAAGAAAAACTCAACTCACTGGAGTTCACAATGTGGTAACAACCCACCAAATCTTCTTCATCCCATTTCGGGGGAAATCAGCTAGAAGACATACATGGTCCCTTCTTTTCTGAGCTATGGCCTGACCATGTGACTGACATCCAGTTAATGGAAGTGAGTGGAAGTCATGGTTTCCTCCCAAACTGGAAACAAGTCAAATGTCCATCAGCAGGGGAGTGGATAAGTAACCAGACACTCACACCGTGAAACATTACT
>NW_027819731.1:0-276 GCF_054177405.1 Leptonychotes weddellii | reverse complement strand
TCGTTTGCTTCCAAGCACGGCAGGCAAATGTTTTCAGAAGGCAAGGGTGTTGTGGACATTGCTGCTATAAACAACTGTGGAAAGAGCCAAGATGTCCATCGACAGATGACTGGATAAAGAAGATGTGGTATATATATATACAATGGAATATTATGCAGCCATCAAAAGGAATGAGATCTTGCCATTTGCAACGACGTGGATGGAACTGGAGGGTATTATGTTGAGTGAAATAAGTCAAACAGAGAAAGACATGTATCATATGATCTCATTGATATG
>NW_027819730.1:0-276 GCF_054177405.1 Leptonychotes weddellii | reverse complement strand
TAGAATAATGTCATCACCTAGTTGTTTGGCACACATGTCACAAAATAAGCAACTGATTTTACATTTATGTGTTTTTGTCTCTGTTTGCACAATTTTAACCCTATTGCTTTTCAGGTGAGTTTTTTACTTATTGAGTGAAGTTAGAACCATTTGACCTAGATCAGGTGGTTTCTTGAAGCATTTATTCATATATAAGAATCAGTGAAATTGTCTAAATTTTAATTATTCATATTTTCAAATTTGTGTGTCTAAACTTAAGCATGCATATCTTCTAAT
>NW_027819729.1:0-276 GCF_054177405.1 Leptonychotes weddellii | reverse complement strand
GAATATATATGAGGGCGCCTGGGTGGCTCAGTTGGTTAAGCGACTGCCTTCGGCTCAGGTCATGATCCTGGAGTCCCGGGATCGAGTCCCGCATCGGGCTCCCTGCTCGGCAGGGAGTCTGCTTCTCCCTCTGACCCTCCTCCCTCTCATGCTCTCTGTCTCTCATTCTCTCTCTCTCAAATAAATAAATAAAATCTTTTAAAAAAAAATAAAAAAAAAAAAGAATATATATGAATGGCCAAGAAGCTCACAAAAAGCTGCTCAACATCATTTACT
>NW_027819728.1:0-276 GCF_054177405.1 Leptonychotes weddellii | reverse complement strand
TGGCAAGATCTCATTCCTTTTGATGGCTGCATAATATTCCATTGTGTGTGTATATATATATATATATATATATATATACCACATCTTCTTTATCCATTCATCTGTCCGATGGACATCCTAGTTTTTATTGTTTTTTTGTTTTTGTTTTTTCCAAAAAGGCCCAGGGCTAATTTTCATTTGATTGACTAGGATCATATGATCATCTTTGGTTGATGATATGGCCATCTTAATCATTGTGGCCATGGCGGTGTGATGCTCTGATTGGCCAGGGCTGGA
>NW_027819727.1:0-276 GCF_054177405.1 Leptonychotes weddellii | reverse complement strand
GGGAGCACGTGGTCTGCACCCACTCTGTGAAATGTATCAGAAGCCCAGCTGGGCCCTGCTCTGGCTTCTCCAGGCAGAGTCGTATTTCCTCCCGCTTCCCACAAGCACCTCCCACTCAGCAGGGAATTTGGGAACCCCTTGCCCTCAGATGGGTCTCTCCTCTTGTGTTCTCTGGCGATGCACAAGAATAGAACCCCACTCCACCAGTAGCTGACCAGAAGTCCAGGAGGCAGCCAAGTGACTCCCTCCCAAACTCCCAGGGGAGTCTTTCTGCCT
>NW_027819726.1:0-276 GCF_054177405.1 Leptonychotes weddellii | reverse complement strand
CTCCCAGCCCCTGCCGTCGTACCTCAAATATACCTGGAACCTAATCGTGGCCAGGCTTCAAATCTTGCCTCTCCACGGTGCCCCACTTCCTACTCCATGCAAAACAGCATGACCAAAAACAGAGCAAAAACACCCAGTTCCTTTTTGGGCAGAGCTGTTGCCTGGTTTCCTGTGCCAGAATACCTCAGTCTTGGCTTTCAGATAGGGTAAATGAATATTTATTTAGTGTTTCACTGTATTTTATGGTGGTAATATAAGGTATTGATTGAAATTATT
>NW_027819725.1:0-2614 GCF_054177405.1 Leptonychotes weddellii | reverse complement strand
CCACCCCCCTCCCCTCTAGAACCCTCAGTTTGTTTTTCAGAGTCCATCGTCTCTCATGGTTTGTCTCCCCCTCCGATTTCCCTCCTTCATTTTTCCTTTCCTACTATCTTCTTTTTTTTAACATATAATGTATTATTTGTTTCAGAGATACAGGTCTGTGATTCTGCTCCCACTTCTGCTTTGTCTCTGACCACCTCTCCAGACCTCTTTCTTCATGAACATAATAAAGGGTTTTGATTAGATGACATCCAGCCTCCTCTCCGGCTCTGAAAGAGTTGGGAGCGAGGAGATAGTGTCAGAACTGAGCAGAATTGTAGGACATTCAGCAGTGTCGGAAAATTGCTTATTGGTGTGAGAACTGCTGCCTCCCACACTCACACACTGGAAACCTATCCCAGAACCTTTTAACAATGTTTATGAATACCTTGGAAATCTTCCTGCCTCCCTCTATGACAGCAAGCTGCTGAACTAATTTATAGGGCTGTGTGGATGAGTGATAGACAACCTTAACCCTTCAGGTGTATATTTAATATTATAACCATGAGTCTCTAATGAAGGGGATTTCAAGTATCTCTAAGAATGATTTTTTAGGGGGGCACCCAGGTTGCTCAGTCAGTTAAGTGGCCAACTCTTGATTTCGGCCGGTGATTTCAGCTCAGGCCACAATCTCAGAGTCCCGGGATGGAGCCCCGCATCAGGCTCCCTGCTCTGCGGAAGGCCTGCTTCTCCCTCTCCCACTCCGCACTCAGTGGGGAGTCTGCTCAAGGATTCTCTTCCCCCCTCTCCCTCTGCCTCTTCCCCTGCTTGCTCACACATGAACACTCTCACTCGCTCTCTCTCAAATAAATAAATAAATTTTTTTAAAGAATGTTTTAGGGGCACCTGGGTGGCTCAGTCGTTAAGCGTCTGCCTTCGGCTCAGGTCATGATCCCAGCGTCCTGGGATCAAGCCCCGCATCAGGCTCCCTGCTCCACAGGAAGCCTGCTTCTCTCTCTCCCATTCCCCCTGCTTGTGTTTCCTCTCTCGCTGTGTCTCTCCCTGTCAAATAAATAAATAAAATCTTTAAAAAAAAAAAAAAAAAGAATGATTTAGGGGCACCTGGGTGGCTCAGTCATTAAGCGTCTGCCTTCAGCTCAGGTCATGGTCCCAGGGTCCTGGGATCGAGCCCCACATTGGGCTCCCTGCTCGGCAGGAAGCCTGCTTCTCCCTCTCCCACTCCCCCTGCTTGTGTTCCCTCTCTCGCTGTGTCTCTCTCTGTCAAATAAATAAATAAAATCTTAAAAAAATAAAAAAATAAAAATAAAAAATAAAAAAAGAATGATTTTTTAGGGGTGATAAGCACACTGTTTGCTGCGAACAAAGGCTTTGGAGCACAACCGATTCGGATTTAGAGATGGACTAGTTCTACCAGTGGGCAGATACACAGACTTGGTAAGAGTATGGAAAAATAGGCACTCTCAAAAATTACTCTAGAGACAGCAATTTGATTATATGTTTCAAATTTTGAAAGACGGGTATCCACTGGCTTGGCAATTCCACTTGACACACTTGTCCTATCAATGTCCTCATAAAAGGCAAAATACAGCTGGAAGAACCTTTACGGGTAGTGAATATTCCAAGGCATTCACTCTGCTAGTCATCCTCTTCCCCACACACCCCCCTCCCCCGACCTCCACTATGCTCTGTACTTCTGAGACTGGGACTATGCAAACTCCATTTTCCAGCCTCCCTTGCTAGCTGGCTTCCCATTTGGTTCTGCCAGTAAGAGATTCTGGGGGGTGATTAGAGGCTGGGGTAAAAAGACCAACATTCTGCTGCTGGCTCTGGCAGTGTGGTGGCTGCAGCTGGTGGCTGGCAGAATTCTGAGGTCAGTACCATAGATAGCATCTTTTCAGCTCTCTCAGGGCTGGTCTAGGTGCCCAGCTTTGGCAGGTCCAGAACCAACTAGCAGCAACAGTATCTCCAATGGTGCAGCAGCCCTGCAGATTCCTGCTCCAGGGACTACAGCTTCTCATCTCAGATGATCATGCCATCTTCCTCTTTTGTCCGGGCCCCTCTCAGTCGTCTTCTTTTTGCTCTTCCAACCCTTCTAAGACCTTTCCAACCAGTTTCCTATATTGAATTCCCTTCGAAATACACAAAAAATTTGTTTTTTTTTTAAATGAACCTTAGATGATACACAGGTCGTGTACTGTATTTCATAGAAAAAGATTTTAAAATAATCTAAGTGTCACTCGGTAAGGGACTGGTTAAAAAAATGATGGCACAGGGGCGCCTGGGTGGCTCAGTCATTAAGCGTCTGCCTTCAGTTCAGGTCATGATCCCAGGGTCCTGGGATCCAGCCCCGCATCGGGCTCCCTGCTCCGCGGGAAGCCTGCTTCTCCCTCTCCCATTCCCCCTGCTTGTGTTCCCTCTCTCGCTGTCTCTCTCTGTCAAATAAATAAATAAAATCTTTAAAAAATAAAAATAATAAAAATAAAAAATAAAAAAATGATGGCACATATAAATAATGGAATACTAATATATACAATGGAATATTATGCAGCCATCAAAAAATGAAATCTTGCCATTTGCAACACCATGGATGGAACTAGAGGGTATTATGCTAAGTGAA
>NW_027819724.1:0-276 GCF_054177405.1 Leptonychotes weddellii | reverse complement strand
GGCACCTGGGTGGCTCAGTTGGTTAAGCGACTGCCTTCGGCTCAGGTCATGATCCTGGAGTCCCTGGATCGAGTCCCGCATCGGGCTTCCTGCTCGGCAGGGAGTCTGCTTCTCCCTCTGACCCTCCCCTCTCTCATGTGCTCTCTCTCATTCTCTCTCTCTCAAATAAATAAATAAAATCTTTAAAAAAAAAAAAAGATTCAATTGCACTTCTACTTGAGCAGAACTTGATGTAATAAAAAAATCATATAATTTTAAAAAGATATAATTAAAAAT
>NW_027819723.1:0-276 GCF_054177405.1 Leptonychotes weddellii | reverse complement strand
TGTCCTTTTTTTTTTTTTTTAAAGATTTTATTTATTTGACAGAGAGAGATACAGCGAGAGAGGGAACACAAGCAGCAGGAGCGGGAGAGGGAGAAGCAGGCTTCCTGCGGAGCAGGGAGCCCGATGCGGGGCTCGATCCCAGGACCCTGGGATCACGACCTGAGCCGAAGGCAGACGCTTAACGACTGAGCCATCCAGGTGCCCCGAGAGCATTTGTCCTTAACTGCCTGGACAGCTTATGAAACACCGGTCATGTGGTGAGGGTCAGCCTGCTCC
>NW_027819722.1:0-276 GCF_054177405.1 Leptonychotes weddellii | reverse complement strand
TTGCATTTTACCCTTCAGTTTTATTGAGATGTAATTGACGTGTAACAATGTATTTGTTTAAGATGTACAACATAATACTTTTTTTTTTTTTAAAGATTTTATTTATTTATTTGAGACAGAGAGAATGAGATACAGAGAGCATGAGAGGGAGGAGGGTCAGAGGGAGAAGCAGACTCCCTGCCGAGCAGGGAGCCCGATGTGGGACTCGATCCCGGGACTCCAGGATCATGACCTGAGCCGAAGGCAGTCGCTTAACCAACTGAGCCACCCAGGCGC
>NW_027819721.1:0-276 GCF_054177405.1 Leptonychotes weddellii | reverse complement strand
TGCTGGCGACCTTGCCCTCAGATAAAAAGCCCCCCTCAGTCGACATCAAGCGACCCGCGGTAATTCCCAGATACGCGACAGTCGGCTCTGAGGAGCCCCTGCGAGCCAGCTGCAGCATTCCTGCTCGAGAGGACACGGCCCGAGGAGGCCGTGCGCCCCACTCTTCTGCTCAGCCCGGCAGCCCCCTGCCCGGCCCCCCAGGGCCCACCCGACAACCACTCCACTGTGGTGCCTCGTCCACGGCGCAGTGGAAACCAAGGCTCTCCACTAACCCAG
>NW_027819720.1:0-276 GCF_054177405.1 Leptonychotes weddellii | reverse complement strand
TCTCTGTTTCGGGGACTCTGAGGAGCCCCACTGTGACATGTGAACGCAGTGTCTGCTCCCAGAGCCCTGCCTCCTCGATGCTGGTGTTCGTGTGTGTGTATAAGCGTTTTTACTAGATACCAGTTAACAGGTTCCCACAGAGGCCTTTGCGAATTTGGGCAATTATAGCAATGCTGCTGCGTAAACGCGTCAGTCGTTCTGAGGCCGTGAGCTTGCAGTTATTCGAGCTGCTGAATTAGAGATCAGACATGTGTCCAGTTTTCGTACACGCTGATG
>NW_027819719.1:0-276 GCF_054177405.1 Leptonychotes weddellii | reverse complement strand
TTCTCTCTCTCCCTCCCTCTCTTCCTCCCCCCACTCCCTTCCCCACATGCTCTATCTTTCTCTCTCCCGAAGAATGAAAATAAATAAATAAATAAATAAATAAATAAATAACAACTTGGTAGATGCTGTATCAGGGACATCAGAGATTAATCCATTTCAAACAGAACTCTACCATTAAAAATACTAAGACTCGTTGAGTGCTCATTATGTGCTAATCACTAAGGTAAATGCTTTAGAGACATTTTCTTATTGCATTTTTTTTTTAAGATTTATTTA
>NW_027819718.1:0-276 GCF_054177405.1 Leptonychotes weddellii | reverse complement strand
GAACCTCCATACTGTTTTCAAGAGTGGCTGCACAAGCTTGCATTCCCACCAACAGTGTAGGAGGGTTACCCTTTCTCCGCATCCCCGCCAACATCTGTCGTTTCCTGACTTGTTAATTTTAGCCATTCTGAATGGTGTGAGGTGGTATCTCATTGAGGTTTTGATTTGGATTTCCCTGATGCCGAGCGATGTTGAGCTTTTTCATGTGTCTGTTGGCCATTTGGATCTCTTCTTTGGAAAAATGTCTGTTCATGTCTTCTGCCCATTTCTTGATTG
>NW_027819717.1:0-276 GCF_054177405.1 Leptonychotes weddellii | reverse complement strand
GTTTGGTTCTACTGACTCTTACAGTGACTTGTTTTCTTCTATGCTTGGTAATATTACAGGTGGAGCTTGCACTTGGCTAAATTTATCGTAGCCAAATGCGAATTGAGGATGCTTCCCTCTGGGAAGTATCTATGTTTGCTTCTGCTGGACATCATTTTTTTTTAAATTTATTTATTTTTTATTTCTTTCTTTTTTTTTTTATTCTTATGTTAATCCCCATACATTACATCATTAGTTTTAGATGAAGTGTTCCATGATTCATTATTTGTGCATAAC
>NW_027819716.1:0-276 GCF_054177405.1 Leptonychotes weddellii | reverse complement strand
GTTTGATCCCTATCCAGCTGAATTCCTGAGAGGAGACGAAATCCAGGTCTCCTACTCCTCCGCCATCTTGCTCCGCCCCCCCCCCCAAGCAATATTTCAAAATCCGAACCAAGAAAGAGTTAATTTCCCTCTCAAACTTTACACTCCCCTTTTCCCAATTACCTGGATGCAGGTTTTAGTTCCAAACAGCAATCTAACTTACCTTTCTTTTCTTTTCTTTTTTTGCCTGTGCAACTGCTACCTAGTTATCTTTCCAGAACTCATTGCATTGTCTCT
>NW_027819715.1:0-276 GCF_054177405.1 Leptonychotes weddellii | reverse complement strand
GTGCCGGGCCCTCGGGGACGAGCACACGGTGCCCCTGCTCGTCGGAGCGGCTGTGTGCTGTGACGGGGGCTTCGTTCGTGCCGCCAGCGCTGGGCGGGGTCTCGCTCGCGGGGAGGGGCGTGGATGGAAACGGGAGTTGATGACTTCCCACTTACAGCTCTTCCCAGCCCCACGAGCTCCCACTGAACTCCAAATGCGTATAAAATTTAGAATTCTTGAAAGCAGCCAACAGTAAAAAACACAAATAACAGGTGTATCTTTTTTTTTTTTAAAGAT
>NW_027819714.1:0-2615 GCF_054177405.1 Leptonychotes weddellii | reverse complement strand
TATTTCTACTTTTAATTTTTTTGAGGAACCTCCATATTGTTTTTCACAGTGTCTGTACCTGTGTGCACTCTCACCAACAGTACACAAGAGTTCCTTTGTCTTCACATCCTCGCTAACACTTACTATTTCTTGTGTTTTTGATTGTAGCAATTCTGACAAGTATAAGGTGATATGTTATTGTGGTTTTGATTTGTATTTCCCTGATGATGAGTGATGTTGAACATCTTCTCATGGGTCTTTGGTCATCTGTATGTCTTCTTTGGAAAAATTCCTTTTCAGGTCCTCTGCCTATTTTTTAACTGGATTTTTGTTTGTCTGTTTGTTTAGTGTTGAGTTATATAAGTTCTTTATATACTTTAGATATTAACCCCTTATTGGATATATCTCTTGGAAGTCTCTTATTCTGTAGGTTGTCTTTTTTTTTTTTTAAGATTTTATTTATTTATTTGTCAGAGAGAGACACAGCGAGAGAGGGAACACAAGCTGGGGGAGTGGGAGAGGGAGAAGCAGGCTTCCCGCTGAGCAAGGAGCCCGATGCGGGGCTCGATCCCAGGACCCTGGGTCAGGACCCGAGCCAAAGGCAGATGCTTAACGACTGAGCCACCCAGATGCCCCTGTAGGTTGTCTTTTTTTGTTGTTGTTGTTTATGGTTTACTTTGCTGTGCAAAAGCTTCTTATTTTGATGTAGTCCCAATAGTTTATTTTTACTTTTGTTTCCCTTGCCCTAGGAGATATATCTTAAAAAAATGTTGATATGACTAATGTCAGAGAAATTACTGTCTGTGTTCTTTTCTAGGATTTTTATGGTTTCAGGTCTCACTTCTAGGTCTTTAAGCCATTCTGAGTTTATTTTTGTGTATGATTTTATTTATTTATTTATTTATTTATTATAAAAGATTTTATGTATTTATTTGAGAGAGAGAGATAGTGAGAGAGACCACAGGCAGGGAGGAGAGGGAGAAGCACCCGCTGAGCAGGGAGCCCGACATGGGGCTCGATCCCAGGACTCCGGGATTATGACCTGAGCAGACGCCCAACTGACTGAGCCACTCAGGTGCCCCTGTGTATGGTTTTAGAAAGTGGTCCAGTTTTATTCTTTTATATGGCTGTCCTGTTTTCCCAATACCATTTATTGAAGAGATTGTCTTTTCCCCATTTTGTATTCTTGCCTCCTTTGTCATAGAATAACTGACCTCATGAGTACCGGTTTGTTTCTGAGCTCTTTTCTGTTCCACTCATCTATGTGTCTATTTTTGTGCCAGGACCATAATGTTTTGATTACTACAGCTTTGTAGTATATCTTGAAATCTGAAATTGATACCTCCAGGTTTGTTTGTTTGTTTGTTTGTTTTCAAGGTTTCTTTGTCTATTTGAGGTATTTTGTGACCAAGAAAAAAAGAGAAAGGACCCAAATAAATAAAATCAGAAATGGAAGAGGAGAAGTAAGAACTGATACCACAGAAATACAAAGTATTATAAGAGAATACTGTGAAAAGTTATATGCCAACAAATTGAACAACCTAGAAGAAATGGATAAAATCCTAGGAACATATAATCTTCCAAAACTGAATCAGGAAGAAATAGAAAATCATTCTGATTTTATTTTTTGTGTAGCCAAATTTTTCTTTTCTTCTAAGTGTAGCCAAAATTTTGTTTAGTTTTGTTAATCTTTTCTATTATTTTTCTGGTCTCTTATTTATTTCTGCTCTGATATTTATTATTGCCCTTTTCCCCCCCAACATTTATTTACTTGTTGATTTTCCGTCTGGATGGTTTATCTACTGTTGAAAGTAGGGTATTGAAGCCTTCCACTCTTATAGTATTGTCTGTTTCTCTTGCCAGAACTTTTTTTTTTTTTAAGGTTTATTTATTTATTTTAGAAAGAGAGTGTGTGCAGTGGGTAGGGGCAAAGTCAGAGGGAGAGAGAGTCTTAAGCAGACTCTGTACTGAGTGCAGAGCTTGATGTGGGGCTCCATCTCATGACCTTGATCATGACCTAAGCTGAAACCAAGATCTGGATGCTTTCCCAACTGTGCCACCCAGGCACCCCTCTCTTCAGATCTAGTTGCGTTTGAAGTAGGTGCTCTCATGTTGGATGCATATATATATTTATGATTACTGTATCTTGATCAGTTGCCTCTTGTATCATTATATAATGACCTTCTTTGTCTTTTGTTACTATTTTTGGCTTAAAGTCTATTGTGTCTAATGTAAGTATAGTTACCCCTGCTCTCTTTTGGTTTCCACTGGCATGGAATATATTTTTCCACCCATTCACTTTTAGCCTATGTGTATTAAAGCTGAAGTGAGTCTCTTGTAGGAAGCATACATTTGGGTCTTATATATTTTATCCATTCAGCCACTCTATGTCTTTTCATGGGAGAAATCAATGCATTTTCATTTAGAGTAATTATTGATAGGTAAAGACTTATTTCCACCATCTTATTGTTTCCTAGCTGTTTTATAGTTCCCTTATACCATTCTTCCTCTTTTACTGACTTCCTTTCTGAACGGATGATTTTCTGTAGTGGTATGCTTTGACTCTCTTCTATTTATCATTTGTGAATCTATTGTAGGTTTCTGCTTTCTGGTTACCATGAGGCTTATGTGAAACA
>NW_027819713.1:0-276 GCF_054177405.1 Leptonychotes weddellii | reverse complement strand
GCGAGCAAGCCCATCCGGTCGCTAGCGCCGCCTTGTGCTTTTCTGCTTGGGAGTGGAGCCACGGCCGTGGCCACAACGGGAGAGGCCACTTTGCTGTTCCCCAAATTAGAATGAAGACCCCTGACGACAGGGCCCTCACAGTATTGCTCCGCCCACACGCCAGTCAAAGGGTATTGCCAGGATCCTCGGCAGCCCACGCGCACACAGGCTGCCCCAGTGGAATGGGGGTGATCAGCTCTGCCTAAATGAGGGAAATCCTCCATGGCTGTGGAAGTG
>NW_027819712.1:0-276 GCF_054177405.1 Leptonychotes weddellii | reverse complement strand
TTCTTGGTTCTTTTTTAGCTAGGTTCAGCAAATTCTTTGACTTCTCTGAACCTCTGTCTCCATGTCTGTGAAATGGGTATAATGATGCCCACTTTGCCCAAGACCAGGTACATTGTAGGCAAATGACGCTACCTTTCCATCTTCGGCTCATGCCGCTCATGAGCAGACACAGTGTAAAATCCCCTGGCCAAGGTGTTCCCAGCCCCCTCCCCTTGGTGCTGAGACTGTCCTCATCCCCATCCCTTGAGGGCTGACAGTCCTGACAAGGGGGCTGCT
>NW_027819711.1:0-276 GCF_054177405.1 Leptonychotes weddellii | reverse complement strand
TCAGCTTCTCCCCCTCCCGCCCTCATCTTCACATCCAAACAACGTCCAAGTGCTGAGACACACTCCTCCCTCAAACCCATCTGTTCCCTCGTTCCTTGAGATTCGGTCCACCTGGCTTTTGGGGTAAATGGAGTGGTGGTGGGAATCAGAGGAAGGATCTGCCCTTTGCCTTGGAGACTACTGCCCCAAATTGCTCTCTTGCTGAGACTATACACATTTGGGGAGAGGTGCTCTATAAGAAAATGGAACTATCAGGGGTGCCTGGGTGGCTCAGTC
>NW_027819710.1:0-276 GCF_054177405.1 Leptonychotes weddellii | reverse complement strand
GTCGTGGTGAATAATCCTTTTAATGTACTATTGGATCCTACTGGCTATTATCTTGGTGAGAATTTTGGAATCCATGTTCATTGGGTATATTTGTCTGTAATTAAACTTTGTCTGATTTTAATTTTGTAATTAAACTTAGTGCTGTCCTCAGAGAATGAGTTTGGAAGTTGTCCTTCTATTTCTATTTTTTTTTTTTTTTGAAACAGCTTCAGAAGAACAGGTATTATTTTTTCTTTAAATGTTTGGTAGATTTACACTGGGAAGCCATCTGGCCCT
>NW_027819709.1:0-276 GCF_054177405.1 Leptonychotes weddellii | reverse complement strand
GTCTGGGTTTCCGAGTCTGTAAAATGGGAATCGCGATGTCTACCTTGCTTACTTCAAGAAGTTTCCACGATAGCGCGTAAAATACTGCACGTGAGTACATTCTGACCATTGCGAGGGTGTCTCCTGTTCAAATCTCTGCTCCACCACTTGCCAGGTGTGTTAAGTACCATCACCATCTCGGAAATGAGGATAACGACAGAAGCATGCCCCTTTGAGGATGCAGTGATGGTCGGAGTCATTATAGAGAAGGCAGACCGAACAAGGCCTGGCACATAG
>NW_027819708.1:0-276 GCF_054177405.1 Leptonychotes weddellii | reverse complement strand
TGCTATTAATGAAATATGATACCTGTAGATGACAAAATACTTCACAGCAATTAAAATGCTGTCTTAAAATATTACACGAGATAAGAAATCAGTCAGGATAGAATGTCAAGGGAAGGATGCATGTAGCTTGATGGTAAAAAAGAGAGACATTATTTGTATGTGTAAAAAGCATGGCCAATGGTGATCTTCTCATGGAGGACTTACGAACAAGTATTATTTTGTTTTTTATACCATTTTTCTTTTACAAATGGTGTACAATGACTCAGTGTTAGCTGT
>NW_027819707.1:0-276 GCF_054177405.1 Leptonychotes weddellii | reverse complement strand
TTTTCTCTGACTTATTTCACATAACATAATACTTTCTGGGTCCATCCATGTTGTCACAAATGGCAAGATTTCATTCTTTTTTCATGGCTGAGTAATATTCCATTGCATATACATGCCATATCTTCTTTGTATCTTCTTTCTTAACAAAAGGAGTGTTCTTCCCATACCTTTCTGAATTCTCCTTGGAGTCAAAGACAAGACAGTTTCTCCCTTTATGATCACCCAACGGGATCCAATAGGACCATTCCTTAAGACTATGGATCAGAAATGGGGATG
>NW_027819706.1:0-276 GCF_054177405.1 Leptonychotes weddellii | reverse complement strand
GTTCTGGGACGCCTGGGTGGCTCAGGTAGGTTAAGCGTCTGCCTTAAGCTCAGGTCATGATCCCAGGATCCTGGGAACAAGTCCCGCATCGGGCTCCTTGCTCAGCAGGAAGCCTGCATCTCCCTCTGCCTGCCTCTCTCTCTCTCTATTTCTCTCTCCCCTTGACAAATAAATAAATAAAATCTTTAAAAAAAAAAAAAAGTGTCTTGGTTCAAATGAAAATTATATGGTCACCCCAAGAGAAAAGTATACTAGTGATTTCAGCAGATTCAGAAG
>NW_027819705.1:0-276 GCF_054177405.1 Leptonychotes weddellii | reverse complement strand
TGAACTTTTGAATATGTCTCATTATATATATTTATGTATAAATTTGATTTTAGCAGTATATACTTCAGATGGAATACCAAGACAGTAAGAACTGGATTTCTTTAAGCATGTCTTCATTGTTATTAGATATTACTAATGTTTTGCTGAATGACATTCACAAGATAAATTCTACTTGACAATGATGCATTTTTTTTTTTTTGGTTTCTGCTAGTGTTGCTTCTCTTTTTTTATTGTTATGTTAATCCCCATACATTACATCATTAGTTTTAGATGTAG
>NW_027819704.1:0-2615 GCF_054177405.1 Leptonychotes weddellii | reverse complement strand
TTTTTTTTAAAGATTTTATTTATTTATTTGAGAGAGAGAGACTGAGAGAGAGAGCACATGAGAGGGGGGAGGGTCAGAGGGAGAAGCAGACTCCCCGCTGAGCAGGGAGCCTGATGCGGGACTCGATCCAGGGACTCCAGGATCATGACCTGAGCCGAAGGCAGTCGCTTAACCAACTGAGCCACCCAGGCGCCCCTATTATTTATACAATTTGACCTAGTATGATCTCACTTCAAGGAATAGAGCTTAAAATGTTAGCCAGAGATAACATCAAAGATTTGTGTATAATAATACTCATCATAGCATTAATTATTATAGGAAAAGTGGGAAACATTCTAAATGCTCAACCGTAAGGGAATAGTTACTAGAATGAACCATATGAAAATGCTAATATTTGACTGTTATCGAAATACAAAAACATCAATTTTACGAGATTCAACCTAATACCTAACAGTATTGTTTATTTTATGTAGCTATAAAATAGAGTTTATAAAGAATCTGTAAAGAATAGAAAATGCTCACTGTATCAAGTAGACTGTAAAAGTAGGATACAAAGCTTTATAAAGAGGATAATATTAATTTTGAAAAGAAGAAAGAATGTAAGTATGTTATAAGTATGTATATATGTAATAATATGGAGAAAATATTATTTACTAAATGCCTTTTGGGGAGAATCTTGTACTTATTTGGAGAGAATGCCTTAATAAACTATTTGGAGTGAGGTTTAAGACTCCAAGCTGGATATTCAATTTCAAAAGTGGGTAAACTGCCCTCTGTTTTATTGATCTCCATGATGAGTTTATATATGTAGGTTCGAAAGTAAATGCTAGAGAAGAGCTCTACAGGGAGGGAAGAGAGGTAACAGAGCCAGGAGAGAGGAGCTACCTAGGATGTCGGGGCAGGCTGCATTGAGGAGGAGTTTGGGAGAATAAAAATATCTAAGGCAGATTCTAAATTTGTTGACTGTGGAGACAGCCCACTAAAAAATCTTCAGTAAAGCCTAATTGCTTACTAAAGCCTTTTTTCTTTACTCCTTTCCCTCCCCTCACCTTTATTTTTTATTTTATTTTATTTTTTTATTTTGAGAGAGAGAGAATTTAAAGAGAAATAAATGGGGAAATATTCTCTAGGACTCCAGAGCCAGCTTATAAGGGAGTAGATGTATCTGGCTTACACATGCATTGAAAAACTAGAGAGAGATGTAATCTAAAACATTAATAGTGGTCATCTTGGGTGATGGTGTTTTGTTTTGTTTTTTTCTTCTTTATACTTCTGTTTTAGTTTTGTTTTTCAAGTTTTTATTTAAATTCCAGTTAGTTAGCATATAGTGTAATATTAGTTTCAAGTGTACCATATAGTGACTCAACACTTCCATACAACACCCTGTACTCATCACAAATGCACTCACTCCTTAATCCCCATCGCCTATTTATACATGTTTTATTTTTTAAATTTATTACTTTTGTAACCATAAAGTTATAAAAAAGATCTCAGATCAGGAATAAAGTGATCTATTTCCTTCATGTTTTGATTTAGTTGCCTTTCTCTTGAATATAAGTGAATTCTCATTAACACAATAGGAAATATCTCTAACATCCTGTAATTTGCTTCCCTATAAAAGGCCTAAGACACACATGACCACGCATCTTCAGTTTCTCCCTTGCTTTCTGTCTTTGCCTCTTTTTCTTTCTTTTTGCTATCTACCTCCCCTGCCCTATGAACCTTGATTAGCTAATAAATTACATAGCTTGCAAAACCAGTTCTGTGACAATACTATTCTGATGGCTATTAGGATTGCACCAACTAATCTCAAGCAGGGGCATGAAAACAGGAATGGCCCCCAATTTTCAGTTTCAGTTAAAATAAAAACAAGCAAACAACAACAATAAAAAACCCTGTTTCTAAGCCAAAACTGCAAGGACCCATACTTTCCCATATCATATAAAAATTCTGACTCTGCTTCAATTGAGGATTCGCCTGATCTTCAAGTGTTACCTGATGTACTGTACATCAGCCAAATAAAACCTTTAGCAAGTATATATATATATTTAAAGCCCCCAATGTGGGGCTTGAACTCATGACCCTGATATCAAGACCTGAGCTGAGATCAAGAGTCAGATGCTTAACCAACTGAGCCACCCAGGCACCCCAAAACCTTTAGCCTATATTTAAATCTCTTTCGCATAAAGAATTTATTTGACACTACAAAAATATTTCCTTATTGAAGGCTAAAAACTTATTAAGGTGCTATTATATATCGTATATGGTGGCAGGCACTTTGTACATAATAACTCATTTAATCCTCATTGGATTATGAAAATTATTGTTATTCCCATTTCACAAATGAAGTAATGATGAAGTTTTAGAATATAAGTGAGGTCCGGAGCTGAAGACCAAGAAAGAATTCTTTTTTTTTTTTTTTTTTTTTTTTTATTCTTATGTTAATCCCCATACATTACATCATTAGTTCTAGATGAAGTGTTCCATGATTCATTGTTCGTGCACAACACCCAGTGCTCCATGCAGAACGTGCCCTCCTCAACACCCACCACCAGGCCAACCCATCCTCCCACCCCCCTCCCCTCTAGAACCCTCAGTTTGTTTTTCAGAGTCCA
>NW_027819703.1:0-276 GCF_054177405.1 Leptonychotes weddellii | reverse complement strand
ATATATAAAATACATGTAAATATATATGTGTGTTATTTTACATATCTATATCTACATATATATATATAGAACAACTGTCTTTGAGAGCAAACTGAAGAAGAGTAGAACAGATCACACACAACTAAGGTTAGTTGTTCTGTATGTAGTTCTAGATTCTGGAGAGTCTATAGGAGGGGGGTGAGCTCAGGATCTTCCTACGTTGCCATCTTTATCCCACCCCTATTTTCTTTACTATTTCCTTTCTTCTGCTTGATTTGAGTTTGCTCCTTTTTTTCT
>NW_027819702.1:0-276 GCF_054177405.1 Leptonychotes weddellii | reverse complement strand
CTCCCTCTCCCACTCCCCCTGCTTGTGTTCCCTCTCTCGCTGTGTCTCTCTCTGTCAAAATAAATAAATAAAATCTTAAAAAAAAAAAAAAGACTATACAGATGGGTTCGAAGGAAATCAAGGAAGTCAGCAGGAGTAGAAAGAACAAGGGGAGAACAGGAGATAAGGGAGACTAGCTGGGAGCAAGTCATATAGGCTGGAATAAGGACTTTGGCATTTGAGCTGAGAGAGGTTGCAAACAGGCTCCCAGCAGAGGAGTGACTTAATATGTATTTG
>NW_027819701.1:0-276 GCF_054177405.1 Leptonychotes weddellii | reverse complement strand
ACAGCAATCAGACAACAAAAAGAAATAAAAGGCATCTGAATTGGCAAAGAATAAGTCAAACTCTCACTCTTTGCAGCTGATATGATACTTTTTATGTGGAAAACCCAAAGGACTCCACCCCAAAACTGCTAGAACTAATTTTTGTGTTTGTTTGTGGACAACCTTGATCTTAGTGAGTAAATAACTTACATCAGAATTCAAAGTTTCCATTACCCACAAAAAACAATTGTATCTCTTAAATTGTTTTTTTTTTTTAAAGATTTTACTTATCTATTT
>NW_027819700.1:0-276 GCF_054177405.1 Leptonychotes weddellii | reverse complement strand
TTATTTATTTGATAGAGTGTGCACAAGTAGGCAGAAAGAGAAGGAGAAGCAGACCCACTCCCCCACCCCCGCTGAGCAGGGAGCCTGATGAGGGACTCAATCCTAAGACCCCGGAATCATGACCCGAGCCGAAGGCAGATGCTTAACTGACTGAGCCACCCAGGTGCCCCTAGAAATTTCATACTTTTTTTTTTTTTTTTAAAGATTTTATTTATTTATTTGAGACAGAGAGAATGAGAGACAGAGAGCATGAGAGGGAGGAGGGTCAGAGGGAGA
>NW_027819699.1:0-276 GCF_054177405.1 Leptonychotes weddellii | reverse complement strand
GTTGCGGTGGTTCCTAAATATCTTTGCAAGAGGTGGAATTGCCCCACCCTTGCTGGGTAGGGCTAAGTAATCTGCTCGGTTTCCTCTTGGGAGCTTTTGTTACCTGCAAGTTTTCCGTACAGCTTTGGAGGCCGAGAGTGAAAATGGTGGCCTCCCAATCTCCACCCCGGAGGAGCTGAGAACTTGGGGCCCCACTGCTCAGTGCGCCCCCAGAGAAAAGCAGTCAATCACTCCCATCTCCCTGGTCTCCGGCCACACTCCGTGCTCACCCGGCCT
>NW_027819698.1:0-276 GCF_054177405.1 Leptonychotes weddellii | reverse complement strand
GGATTTCGTCTGGTCTCAGGAATTCAGCTGGATAGGGATCAAACCATTCTGAACACCTACAAACTCAACAGGAGATTGAAGAAAAGAATAGCAACAACTCTCTGAACAGATAAGTGACCACTTTCTGGAAGGTACGACGTGCAGAGAAGTGAATCCAGGCAATATTCGGGAGGATAGACAGCGGGGGAGGGGGCCTCAGACAGCTGCTGCCGGCAAGTGATAGAGCAGCAGAGCACAAAATCGGAACTTTTAGAAGTCTCCTCCGCTGAGGGACGT
>NW_027819697.1:0-276 GCF_054177405.1 Leptonychotes weddellii | reverse complement strand
TCTCTGACAAATAAAATCTTAAGAAAAAAACCTTAAAAAAGTGGCAAAACTGCCACTAAGACTAGTGACCCCATTACTTGTTGACTCAAAGAAATAAAATGGAAAGGGTAATAAAGTCACTGAAATGTTGCACATGTCTTTTTCCTAGGGGTTGTCCTAGTAACGTAACACTGCTGGGTTTTTTCCTCCTATTTGTCTCCGGAGTTACAAAAAAAATCCTTTGAAGGCAACCTAACAGCAAAGAAATATGTAATAAAATGACTTTACACAAATCAT
>NW_027819696.1:0-276 GCF_054177405.1 Leptonychotes weddellii | reverse complement strand
GGCAGTAAAGAACATCATTCTAGAATCAGCTTATCTGGGTTCAAATCCCAATTTTTATCCTTTTTAGCTATGTGAACTTGGCCAAGTGGTTTAACCCAGTTGAGTTTCCATATTTCCTCAGAAAATTGTTGTTCACATTGCTGAAACTATTGCATGAGGATCAAATGAGACACATAAATTGCAAAAAAAAAAAAAAAAAGAGTACTTTATAAACTATAGTATTGTTACCTATTCAAAACTGGAAAGATGGCTAATAAGGTCAGCAAGTAAGAAGAG
>NW_027819695.1:0-276 GCF_054177405.1 Leptonychotes weddellii | reverse complement strand
GTCCTGTCAGAGGCTGCGCGCACAGCGAGGGAGCGTCCCGCGTTTGTGTGGCTGGAGGACGGGTCTCCACCAGCGACGGCTGGACGCCTTCCACTCGGGAGCAGCCGTGTGAATGACGCCCCCGCGGGGCTGCTCGGCTGGGACGCCCGGGCGCGGGGGTGCTGGCCAGGCCCCGGTTCCCACGGACACCCTCCCCCCAATCAACCCGTCTACGGGGGAGAGGAGGCTGGCCTCACGGGGCCTGTCGGGAGGGATGAAGATTGTCCGAACAACGCC
>NW_027819694.1:0-276 GCF_054177405.1 Leptonychotes weddellii | reverse complement strand
TTGAAGACATTATACTGAATGAAATAAGCCAGTCACAAAAGGGCAAATATTGTGATTCCATTTATGTAAGTTACCTGGAGTAGTTAAATTCACAGAGACAGAAAGTAGATTGGCGCTTACCAGGGGCTGGGGGATGGAGGGAATGGGGAGTTAGTATTTAATGGGTACAGAGTTTCACTTTTACAAGATGAAAAGAGGGTGCCTGGGTGGCTCAGTCGGTTAAGCGACTGCCTTCGGCTCAGGTCATGATCCTGGAGTCCCGGGATCGAGTCCCAT
>NW_027819693.1:0-2615 GCF_054177405.1 Leptonychotes weddellii | reverse complement strand
AATTCCTCTTCTTTCTTTTTTCAACCAACTTCTTATCTTATCAATTCCATTTATAAAATCTTTTTAATTTTCATCTGTACAGTCATATTCCATCCCTTCATCATATTTACCCTTATTTTTGTACATATATAGGTTTTTCTTTCTTTAAAATTTTGGGAGGCAGTTTTTTCTAACAGACCAAAATAAGCCCAAAATCTAGTGTGTGGCACTGATCTATGCACCAGCCTGATCATATTTGATCATATTCTGTTTGGTTTGTTTTTTTTTTAATCTTTTTCTTTCTCTCTTTATTTTTTTTTTCTTTTTTCTTTCTTTCCCTTTCTTTTCCCCTGGTTTCAGGTCTCTTCTGATTTGTTTAGTGTATGTATTTCTGGGGTTGTTGTTACCCTGTTAGCATTTTGTTCTCTTATTCATCTAGTCTTCTTTCAACAAAATAACAAGATGGAAAAAAATCACCTTAAAAAAAAGAACAAGAGGCAGTACTGACTGCCAGGGACTTAATCAATACAGACATTAGTAAGATGTCAGAACTAGAGTTCAGAATGACGATTTTAAAGATACTAGTTGGGCTTGAAAAAAGCATGGAAGTTATTATAGAAACCCTTTCTGGAGAAATAAAAGAACTAAAATCTAACCAAGTCGAAATCAAAAAGGCTATTAATGAGGTCCAATAAAAAATGGAGGCTCTAACTGCTAGGATAAATGAGGCAGAAGAGCGAGTTAGTGATATAGAAGACCAAATGATGGAGAATAAAGCTGAGAAAAAGAGAGATAAATAATTACTGGACCATGAGAGCAGAATTCGAGAGATAAGTGATACCATATGATGAAACAATATTAGAAGAATTGGGATCCCAGAAGAAGAAGAAAGAGAGTGAGAGACAGAAGGTATATTGGAGCAAATTATAGCAGAGAACTTCCCTAATTTGGGGAAGGAAACAGGCATCAAAATCCAGGAGGCACAGAGAACCCCCCTCAAAATCAATAAAAATGGGTCAACACCCCAAAATCTAATAGTAAAACTTATGAGTCTCAGAGACAAAGAGAAAATCTGAAAGCAGCTCGGGACAAGAGGTGTGTAACCTACAATGGTAGAAATATTAGATTGGCAACAGACCTATCCACAGAGACCTGGCAGGCCAGAAAGGACTGGCATGATATATTCAGAGCACTAAATGAGAAAAATATGCAGCTAAGAATACTATCCAGCTAGGCGGTCATTGAAAATAGAAGGAGAGATAAAAAGCTTCCAGGACAAACAAAAACTAAAGGAATTTGCAAACATGAAGCCAGCCCTACCAGAAACATTGAAAGGGGTCCTCTAAGCAAAGAGAGAGCCTAAAAGTAACATAGACCAGAAAGGAACACAGACAATATACAGTAACAGTCACCTTACAGGAAATACAATGGCACTAAATTCATATCTTTCAATAGTTACCCTGAATGTAAATGGGCTACATGCCCCAATCAAAAGACACAGGGTATCAGGTTAGATAAAAAAACAAGACCCATCAATATGCTGTCTGCAAGAGACTCATTTTAGACCCAAATACACCTCCAGATTGAAAGTGAGGGGGTGGAAAACCATTTACCATGCTAATAGACACCAAAAGAAAGCTGGGGTGGCAATATTTATATCAGACAAATTAGCTTTTAAACCGAAGACTATAATAAGAGATGAGGAAGGACACTATATCATATTTAAAGGGTCTATCCAACAAGAAGATCTACCAATTGTAAATATCTACGCCCCTAACATGGGAACAGCCAATTATATAAGCCAATTAATAACAAAATCAAAGAAACACATCAACAATACAATAATAGTGGGGGACTTTAACACCCCCCTCACTGAAATGGACAGATCATCTAAGCACAAGATCAACAAGGAAATAAAGACTTTAAATGACACACTG
Organism: Leptonychotes weddellii; assembly: GCF_054177405.1. NCBI lineage: Eukaryota > Metazoa > Chordata > Mammalia > Carnivora > Phocidae > Leptonychotes > Leptonychotes weddellii. Next base: position 699 of record NW_027819693.1, on the reverse strand, counting down.
GACCAAATGGACTTCACAGACATAATCAGAACATTCCATCCCAAAGCAACAGAATACACATTCTTCTCTAGTGCCCATGGAACTCTCGCCAGAATAGATCACATCCTAGATCACAAATCAGGTCTCGACTGGTACCAAAAGGTTGGGATCATTCCCTGCATAGTTTCTGACCACAATTTTTTGAAACTAGAACTCAATCACAAGAGGAAATTTGGATAGAACTCAAATACATGGAGGATAAAGAGCATCCTACTAAAGAATGAATGGGTCAACCAGGAAATTAAAGAAGAATTTAAAAAATTCATGGAAACAAATGAAAATGAAAACACATCTGTTCAAAATCTTTGGGATGCAGCAAAGGCTGTCCTAAGAGAAAAGTATATAGCAATATAAGTCTTTCTCAAGATACAAGAAAAGTCTCAAATACACAACCTAACCCTACACTTAAAGGAGCTGGAAAAAGAACAGCAAATAAAGCCTAAATGCAGCAGGAGAAGAGAAATAATAAAGATCGGAGCAGAAATCAATGAAATAGAAACCAAAAGAACAGTAGAACAGATCAATGAAACTAGGAGCTGGTTCTCTGAAAGAATTAATAAGATTGATAAACCCCTGGCCAGACTTATCAAAAAGAAAAGAGAAATGAACCAAATAAATAAAATCATGAATGAAAGAGGAGAGATCACAACCAACACCAAA
>NW_027819692.1:0-276 GCF_054177405.1 Leptonychotes weddellii | reverse complement strand
GAAAAATGCAAGCAGAACATCTTTATTTTTCTCCCAAAAATTTCAGTGATTTTCCAGGATTGGTCTATAGGATTGAAATGACTGACCAATTACGGTGGCTGGTGTGATCTGATAATAATCGACAATGACAACGATGAGATCATCATCACTTTCATAAACTTATATAGAAAATTTCATTTTTGGGGCGCCTGGGTGGCTCAGTCGTTAAGCGTCTGCCTTCGGCTCAGGTCGTGATCCCAGGGTCCTGGGATCGAGCCCCGCATCGGGCTCCCTGCT
>NW_027819691.1:0-276 GCF_054177405.1 Leptonychotes weddellii | reverse complement strand
TGCTCACTTATCAACCTCAGCAAACCCAATGCTGGCTTTTGCAATAAATATATTTTTTACTGGGAGATAATTGATATATAACATTACACCAGTTTCAGATGTACAACATAATGACTCGATACTTGTGTATACATATATTTTGAGGAAGTACATATGTGTGTATTAAGCTATGTGAATGCACGTATCTATAAATATTTCTACATGTAAATATCTACATCAAGCTAACCATGGATTTATACTGATGTCCCCAGCTCTAACTCATTACCACATGAATAG
>NW_027819690.1:0-276 GCF_054177405.1 Leptonychotes weddellii | reverse complement strand
CTCCCTCTGGCCCTTAAGGACGGCAAGCCCTTTCCTGCCTCAGGCTTCCTGCACGTGCCGCGAGCCTTCCCCGAGCGGGGGGCCTCCCTCTGGGGAAGAGCTGCTCCGTTCATCTGTGTCGGGGGCACTGCTCCCTTGGTGAGGCCTTGCCTGCCCCCCTGCAGGGGCTCCTGTCCCCGTCCCCATCAGGCAGTGACCACGACCACTTCCCATTTGTTTCCTTTATGGTGTCACCAAAACTTGTAACTCGTCCTGTATTCTAGTCTTATGAAAAGG
>NW_027819689.1:0-276 GCF_054177405.1 Leptonychotes weddellii | reverse complement strand
CTGGGATCATGACCTGAGCCGAAGGCAGACGCTTAACGACTGAGCCACCCAGGCGCCCCAGAACAGCGTGATTTTGTCAAGGTTTTTTAGTTCCTGCTGCTGAATAGTGCACATTCAGTGCCTTGTCAGCTTGCAGCCGTGGTTAAAAGGACCCTTAGCCCACTTTCCTTTATGTAAAGCTGTTGGCAGGTAGTAAAGAGCCATGTGGCACATCCGGCTATGTGCTGAAATAGCTTGGGTTTTGAGGCGCGTCTCAAATTCCAAAAGGCATGCGCT
>NW_027819688.1:0-276 GCF_054177405.1 Leptonychotes weddellii | reverse complement strand
CCTATCTTAAGTACTATGCTGTCAGTATTTTGTTACACTCTCTCCTTTTATTATAGAGCACCATGCCACCCTCTCTCTGTGTGTGTCTTCCTCACTTCGCATTCGCTAATGTCTTATTGGTAGCTTGCCATTCTGGTGGGATTGGCACACAGTATAAATCAGGTCTTTTATTTATATTCTTGCTTGTCTAGATCCAGGCACTGGCAAACCATGGCCCATGGGCCTTCAATCTGTTTATGTAAATTAGGTCTTAGTGGAATACAGACCCATCCATTT
>NW_027819687.1:0-276 GCF_054177405.1 Leptonychotes weddellii | reverse complement strand
GGCAGTAAAGAACATCATTCTAGAATCAGCTTATCTGGGTTCAAATCCCAATTTTTATCCTTTTTAGCTATGTGAATTTGGCCAAGTGGTTTAACCCAGTTGAGTTTCCATATTTCCTCAGAAAATTGTTGTTCACATTGCTGAAACTATTGCATGAGGATCAAATGAGACACATAAATTGCAAAAAAAAAAAAAAAAAGAGTACTTTATAAACTATAGTATTGTTACCTATTCAAAACTGGAAAGATGGCTAATAAGGTCAGCAAGTAAGAAGAG
>NW_027819686.1:0-276 GCF_054177405.1 Leptonychotes weddellii | reverse complement strand
TGCTCACTTATCAACCTCAGCAAACCCAATGCTGGCTTTTGAAATAAATATATTTTTTACTGGGAGATAATTGATACATAACATTACACCAGTTTCAGATGTACAACATAATGACTCGATACTTGTGTATACATATATTTTGAGGAAGTACATATGTGTGTATTAAGCTATGTGAATGCACGTATCTATAAATATTTCTACATGTAAATATCTACATCAAGCTAACCATGGATTTATACTGATGTCCCCAGCTCTAACTCATTACCACATGAATAG
>NW_027819685.1:0-276 GCF_054177405.1 Leptonychotes weddellii | reverse complement strand
TCTCTTGCTGCTACTGCAAAGGCCTTAATAACAACCAGCTGAGTGAGGAACAGAGTCCAGACTTGGAAAATGGACAAAACTTCCCACTGGTGAGGTCCTGCTGCCACAGCAGAACCCCATGCTATACGGGCTCCGTGTGAGGGGTGGGACCTGGGGTTGGAGGCCGTTTTGCTCTGCCCCTTGGAGGTGACCAGGCTTCCGCTAGTTTGCTAGGGCACATCAGAGATGAACACAGTAAGGGAATTTAAAATGGAGAGTCTAGAGTACAGTTTGCAT
>NW_027819684.1:0-276 GCF_054177405.1 Leptonychotes weddellii | reverse complement strand
GGAGGGCACGTTCTGCATGGAGCACTGGGTGTTATGCACAAACAATGAATCATGGAACACTTCATCTAGAACTAATGATGTAATGTATGGAGATTAACATAAGAATAAAAAAAAAAAGATAAAAAAAATAAATAAAATATTACATTTAGGTTTTAGATGTACATAAATATGCCTCATAGCTTTCTTTCAAATTCTTGTACCTCTTATGTTTTTGTTCATCTACTAGATTGTCTAGAATGTCTAGCACACTGTTGAAGTGGTGACATGAAATATTTT
>NW_027819683.1:0-276 GCF_054177405.1 Leptonychotes weddellii | reverse complement strand
TGCCCCGATGGACTGCTCCGACTGAGCCCCAGCTTGCCTCCTGCCTGGCAGCCCACCTGCTTTGGCTGGGGATGGCCGGCCATCAGCTGAGCGGGTCGCTCTTGCCGCCACATTGTTCCAATATGTTCCTATTACTTTGTAAGTGCCTGAGCTTCTGCAGCTGGTCCACAGCTGGCTCTGTGCTCCCCCGAGTTGACGCTGCTGTTCTCTCTCCCCCTTCACGTTGCTCACACCCGTAGCCTACACCTCAGCTGCCCCCCTGGACAGGGGCCTGCC
>NW_027819682.1:0-2615 GCF_054177405.1 Leptonychotes weddellii | reverse complement strand
ATGTTTAAAAACACCTGTGTAGGGCGCCTGGGTGGCTCAGTTGGTTAAGCGACTGCCTTCGGCTCAGGTCATGATCCTGGAGTCCCGGGATCGAGTCCCGCATCGGGCTCCCTGCTCAGCGAGGAGCCTGCTTCTCCCTCTGGCTCTCTCTCTCTCTCTCATTCTCACTCTCTCAAATAAATAAATAAATCTTTAAAAAAATAATAAATAAATAAAAAAATAAAAACACCTGTGTAGAATTTGTAAAGTAACAGTTGGTCTCCACTGGCATTTTTCATTATATTTTGTTTTGATATTCTCCTTGAATTACTGGTCCAGTTCTTTCTGCATGTTTGTGTTTCTATTTATAAACATACATATGCATCTTAGTGACAGAATGAGTATTGGATTTATTTTTACTCAAAAGTTAAATATGAAAAAAATGATGCATTTTTCTGAATAGGATGAAACGAGGAGGAAGAGATATTGACCATAATTCATCAGAAGAAGGTACTGCAGAGAAATCTAAGAAACTGAGGACTACAAATGAGCATTCTCAGACTTGTGATTGGGGTAATCTCCTTCAGGACATTATTCTCCAAGTATTTAAGTATTTGCCTCTTCTTGACCGGGCTCATGCTTCACAAGTTTGCCGCAACTGGAACCAGGTATTTCACATGCCTGACTTGTGGAGATGTTTTGAATTTGAACTGAATCAGCCAGCTACATCTTACTTGAAAGCTACACATCCAGAGCTGATCAAACAGATTATTAAAAGACATTCAAACCATCTGCAGTATGTCAGCTTCAAGGTAATACTTTAAATCCTTCTTTTAAAAAATAAAGCATATTTTGTTTTGGCTTTTTTGTCCTAAACCAGTGTCTTCCCCTGTCTTTAAAATACTGCCTCTTTAGAGAAAGTTCTTAAAGATTGAGAATTACTGCATACATTAGAAGCTGTCAGAAATATATTTGAGCTAAATCACTCCATTGAATCATAATTACTGATAATTTTTTAAAAGAACAGAAGCAACTATTAAATAAGCATAAATCATTTACCAAAGCTGACAGTCACATTGAATTACTGTTAATTTGAGGAAAAAGAAATATAAAAAATGTGGAGATTATGATTGACTAAACTTAATTGCTATTACTGTTTAATAGGACTGAATTCTGCATATTGATGGCTTTATGATATGGGGTCTTCAAAGAAAAAGGAGATATAGAAATATTATGTAAAAGGTTTAGATGAATATATTTTAGAGAGAAATAGGAGAAGGTGTGTGGAAGAATGCCGAAGAGAACTGTTTGTTTCTTTTCATTACCAGAAGGGACATATTGGAGTTCATGCAGTGATGAGAGAGATGAAGTGGGGTGGCTTTTTGAGCTGTCTGGAATAGTTTAAGGAATCACAATGGTTTAGAGGAGTACAGAGGCCTATAATGTTTTGTTCTGAGGATGAGTAATGGAATGTAGACATGTTTACTAAACCTTTAACATACCTGACAGTTGTTGCAAAGTAACACATGGAGTATCTGATTACCCATAGGTAGCAGTTGTTAAATAGGTCAGATTAAACCTAGATAAAGCAATGGTTCTTAACCCAGAGTTCTTTGCAAAAACTAGTCTTGACTGCTCTAAAGGGTGTCATTCCTTTTTAGATGACGATTACTTGCTTATTCTTCCATATGTGTCTGAAGAGGAGGAGAGAGGTGGTGATGGGAATGGTTGGGTGCATTTGGCCATTTTACCAGAAAAATGCACAAGGGCACTTAGTCCACTGGGGGTAGGATTGGTAGGTTTAGCAAGTAAAAATAGAGGATGTTTATTAATTGAATTTTGACTTTAGATAATCAACAAATAATTTTTGGTATAAATATATTCTATTCATTATTTGGGACATAATACTTACTTAAATGGATGTCCTGTAAATTATCTGGCAACCCTAACTGAGGGTAAGGGTGAGGGAATGGTGAGAGAATCAAACAAATCCAGGAACTCCTCGAGTGTTGTCCCTCCCCCAACCTCCCCATGAAGAAACTTCAAGAGCCTTCCTTTGGTTTCAGTCATCTTTGAGTTGTCTAAGAGTATTCTAATGGTAAATTTGAGAAAAGATGAGCATAATACATTAATCTCATATATCTAAAGACCACTTTCATCCAGGGGTTGGCTGGGTCAGTGTTCAACTCCTTTACAGCCATGTGACACAATTCAGCTGTATCCAACTTGTATAACCCTCACAAAACCATCTGTCCTATAAGGTTAAACGTTATTTTACTGTGTTATGTTAATCACCATACATTACATCATTAGTTTTTGATGTAGTGTTCCATGATTCATTGTTTGCGTATAACAGCCAGTGCTCCATGCAGTACGTGCCCTCCTTAATACCCATCACTGGTCTAACCCACCCCCCCACCCCACTTCCCCTCTAAAACCCTCAGTTTGTTTCTCAGAGTCCACAGTCTCTCATGGTTTGTCTCCCCCTCTGATTTCCCCCCCTTCGTTTTTCTCTTCTGCTATCTTCTTTTTTTTTTTTTTAACCTATAATGTATTATTTGTTTCAGAGGTACAGGTCTGTGATTCATCAGTCTTACACAATTCACAGCGCTCACCATAGCACATACCCTCCCCAA
>NW_027819681.1:0-276 GCF_054177405.1 Leptonychotes weddellii | reverse complement strand
TGTTATGCACAAACAATGAATCATGGAACACTTCATCTAAAACTAATGATGTAATGTATGGGGATTAACATAAGAATAAAAAAAAATGGATTTGGGGCTGATAACAAAAGGAGAATAGGTTCACCAGAAACACAAATAAAAAAAATAAAATGTAAATAAAAATCACTCCATTCCTTTTACCTAGAGGTAACCACCAATCACATCTCCATGAGGGTCTGAAAGGAAGGCTTTTTTAAAAAGACAGACACACACACACACACTTTTTAAAGAAAAAGA
>NW_027819680.1:0-276 GCF_054177405.1 Leptonychotes weddellii | reverse complement strand
TGTTGTGCACGAACAATGAATCATGGAACACTTCATCTAGAACTAATGATGTAATGTATGGGGATTAACATAAGAATAAAAAAAAAAGTCAAAAAAAAAAGAAAGTTGTCTTTCAGTTACATAACTAAAAGCTAAGGAGTAAAAGGGACTACACTGTGAGATGACACATAAGAGGAAGCAGTCCACGCTGGGCTTTGAAGGCCATGGTAGGGCCTTTGCCATAACAGCAGTGGAAAGGCATTAAAGAATTATAAGCTCATGGGAGAATATGATCAG
>NW_027819679.1:0-276 GCF_054177405.1 Leptonychotes weddellii | reverse complement strand
TGTTTGTTTATTTTAATTACTTATTAGTTAACGTCTGTAAATTGATTATTTTTTCCCTTCCTGAACTTCCATAGAATTATAATTAGATTTCTCATCAAGCATTTCTTACTATTATTCAAGCTACTTTAAATAATGTTTGGAACACAACTGTAGAAAGAGAAATAATATTTACAATAGCACCAAAACCATAAGATACCTCGGAAGAAACCTAACCAAAGAGGTAAAGGATCTATACTCTAGGAACTACAAAACACTCATGAAAGAAATTGAAGAAGA
>NW_027819678.1:0-276 GCF_054177405.1 Leptonychotes weddellii | reverse complement strand
CCGAGTAGAATGAAGGGGATCCAAACTACATTTTGTCCTCTCTTCCTTTGCTCATGGAGCTTGAAGATACTACAAAAAAGGAAGGAAGGAAGGAAGGAAGGAAGGAGAAAGAAAGAAAGAAAAAGGAAGAAAAGAAAATACAAATCAAAATCCACCATCACCAGGGTACCGGCAGAAGCAAACACCCCTTCAGTCGAAAGACTGTCTCCCCTCAGACACCACATGTCCTCACAGGACCAGGAACAAGAGCGTGAACCACTGACATTTGTGTGGGGT
>NW_027819677.1:0-276 GCF_054177405.1 Leptonychotes weddellii | reverse complement strand
TGCTATTAATGAAATATGATACCTGTAGGTGACAAAATACTTCACAGCAATTAAAATGCTGTCTTAAAATATTACATGAGATAAGAAATCAGTCAGGATAGAATGTCAAGGGAAGGATGCATGTAGCTTGATGGTAAAAAAGAGAGACATTATTTGTATGTGTAAAAAGCATGGCCAATGGTGATCTTCTCATGGAGGACTTACGAACAAGTATTATTTTGTTTTTTATACCATTTTTCTTTTACAAATGGTGTACAATGACTCAGTGTTAGCTGT
>NW_027819676.1:0-276 GCF_054177405.1 Leptonychotes weddellii | reverse complement strand
GGCGCCTGGGTGGCTCAGTTGGTTAAGCGACTGCCTTCAGCTCAGGTCATGATCCTGGAGTCCCGGGATCGAGTCCCGCATCAGGCTCCCTGCTCAGCAGGGAGTCTGCTTCTCCTTCTGACCCTCCCCCCTCTCATGCTCTCTCTCTATCTCATTCTCTCTCTCAAATAAATAAATAAAATCTTTAAAAAAAAAAAAAGAAAAAAAAAGAAAATCCAGAAGTCTGTCAGTTATGTCTTCCAAAAGATGGGGGAGGAGGGATAAATTCAGAATCTT
>NW_027819675.1:0-276 GCF_054177405.1 Leptonychotes weddellii | reverse complement strand
TTTCTTCTAAGATCAGAAGCAAGATAAGGATGCTCAACAACCCCACTTTTATTTAATTTAGTATTGGAAGTCATAGAGTAATGAGCAAGAAAAAGAAATAAAAGGCTTCTAAATTGGAAAGGAGAAGTAAACTGTCTCTAATTGCAAATGACATGATATTATATATAGAAAACCCCAAAGGCTCTACCAAAAAAAAAAAGTTTAAAACTAATATATGAATTCAATAAAGTTGAAGGACACAAAATCCATATACAAAAATCAGTTGTGTTTCTACAC
>NW_027819674.1:0-276 GCF_054177405.1 Leptonychotes weddellii | reverse complement strand
TGGCAGAGGGAAGACACAGTTCTGGAAAGTCTTGAACCTGCTGTTAAATGCTCCAGCCTGGAAAAGACATGTGCTATTTTTTTTTTTTAAAGATTTTATTTATTTATTTGACAGAGAGAGACACAGCGAGAGAGGGAACACAAGCAGGGGGAGTGGGAGAGGGAGAAGCAGGCTTCCCGCGGAGCAGGGAGCCCGATGCGGGGCTCGATCCCAGGACTCTGGGATCATGACCTGAGCCGAAGGCAGACGCTTAACGACTGAGCCACCCAGGTGCCC
>NW_027819673.1:0-276 GCF_054177405.1 Leptonychotes weddellii | reverse complement strand
TTGAAGACATTATACTGAATGAAATAAGCCAGTCACAGAAGGGCAAATATTGTGATTCCATTTATGTAAGTTACCTAGAGTAGTTAAATTCACAGAGACAGAAAGTAGATTGGCGCTTACCAGGGGCTGGGGGATGGAGGGAATGGGGAGTTAGTATTTAATGGGTACAGAGTTTCACTTTTACAAGATGAAAAGAGGGTGCCTGGGTGGCTCAGTCGGTTAAGCGACTGCCTTCGGCTCAGGTCATGATCCTGGAGTCCCGGGATCGAGTCCCAT
>NW_027819672.1:0-276 GCF_054177405.1 Leptonychotes weddellii | reverse complement strand
GTGCCGGGCCCTCGGGGACGAGCACACGGTGCCCCTGCTCGTCGGAGCGGCTGTGTGCTGTGACGGGGGCTTCGTTAGTGCCGCCAGCGCTGGGCGGGGTCTCGCTCGCGGGGAGGGGCGTGGATGGAAACGGGAGTTGATGACTTCCCACTTACAGCTCTTCCCAGCCCCACGAGCTCCCACTGAACTCCAAATGCGTGTAAAATTTAGAATTCTTGAAAGCAGCCAACAGTAAAAAACACAAATAACAGGTGTATCTTTTTTTTTTTTAAGATT
>NW_027819671.1:0-2616 GCF_054177405.1 Leptonychotes weddellii | reverse complement strand
CTGCTATGAACATTGGGGTGCATATGGCCCTTCTTTTCACTACATCTGTGTCTTTGGGGTACATACCCAGTAGTGCAATTGCTGGGTCATAGGGTAGCTCTATTTTTAATTTTTTGAGGAACCTCCACACTGTTTTCCAAAGTGGCTGCACTAACCTGCATTCCCACCAAGAGTGTATCTTTCTCCACAACCCCTCTAACATTTGTTGTTTCTTGCCTTGTCCATTTTTGCCATTCTAACTGGTGTAAGGTGGTATCTCAATGTGGTTTTGATTTGAATTTCCCTGATGGCTAATGATGATGAACATTTCTTCATGTGTCTGTTAGCCATTTGTATTCTTCTTTTGAGAAGTGTATGTTCATGTCTTCTGCCCACTTTTTGACTTATTTGTTCTTTGGGTGCTGAGTTTGAGAAGTTCTTTATAGATCTTGGAAATCTGCGCTTTGTCTGTAGTGTCATTTGCAAGTATCTTCTCCCATTCTGTGGGTTGCCTCTTTTTATTGTTGACTGTTTCCTTTGCTGTGCAGAAGCTTTTTATCTTGATGAAGTCCCAAAGTTCATTTTTGCTTTTGTTTCACTAGCTTTTGGAGATGTATCTTGAAAGAAGTTGCTGTGGCCGATGTCAAAGAGGTTACTGTCTATGTTCTCCTCTAGGATTTTGATGGATTCCTGTCTCACATTGAGGTCTTTCATCCATTCTGAGTTTATCTTTGTGTATGGTGTTAGAGAATGGTCGTGCTTCATTCTTCTGTATATAGCTGTCCAATTTTCCCAGCACCATTTATTGCAGAGACTGTCTTTTTCCCATTGCATATTTTTTCCTGCTTTGTTGAAGATTATTTGACCACAGAGCTGAGGGTCCATATCTGGGCTCTCTATTCTGTTCCACTGGTCTATATGTCTGTTTTTGTGCCAGTACCATGCTGTCTTGGTGATCGCTGATTTTAATACAGCTTAAAATCAGGCAATGTGATGCCCCCAGCTTTGTTTTTCTTTTTCAACATTTCCTTGGAGATTCAGGGTCTTTTCTGATTCCATACAAATTTTAAGATTGTTTGTTCCAGCACTTTGAAAAATGTCATTGGAATTTTGATCAGGATGGCGTTTGAAGGTATAGATTGCTCTGGGTAGCAAAGACATTTTAATAATGTTTATTCTTCTGATCCATGAGCATGGAATGTTTTTCCATCTTTTTGTGTCTTTTTCAATTTCTTTCATGAGTGTTCTGTAGTTTCTAGAGTATAGATCCTTTACTTCTTTGGTTAGGTTTATTCTGAGGTATCCTATGGTTTTTGGTGCTATTGTAAATGGAACTGTTTCTCTAATTTCTCTTTCTACAGTTGCATTGTTAGTGTATAAGAAAGCAACTGATTTCTGTGCATTGATTTTGTATCCTGTTACATTACTGAATTGCTGTATGAGTTCTAGTAATTTGGGGGTGGAGTCTTTTGGGTTTTCCACATAAAGTGTTATGTCATCTGCGAAGAGAGAGAGTTTGACTTCTTCTTTGTCAATGTGAATACCTTTTATTTCTCCTTTTGTTGTCTGATTGCTGTTGCTAGGACTTCTAGTACAATGTTGAACAATAGTGGCGAGAGTGGACATCCTTGACGTGCTCCTGATCTTAAGGGAAAGGCTCTCAGCTTTTCCCCCATTGAGGATGATGTTCGTTTTGGGGTTTTCATAGACGGATTTTATGAATTTGAGGAATGTTCCCTCTATCCTTATACTCTGAAGAGTTTTAATCAGGAAAGGATGTTGTATTTTGTCAAATGCTTTTTCTGCATCAATTGAGAGGACCATATGGTTCTTCTATCTCCTCTTATTAATGTGTTCTGTCGCATTGATTGATTGGTGAATGTTGAACCACCCTTGCATCCCAGGGATAAATCCCACTTGGTTGTGGTGGATGATCCTTTTAATGTATTGTTGGATCCTATTAGCTAGGATCTTATTGAGAATTTTGGAATCCATATTCATCAGGGATATCGGTCTGAAATTCTCCTCTTTAATGGGGTCTTTGCCTGATTTGGGGATTAAGGTAATGCTGGCCTCATAGAATGAGTCTGGAAGCTTCCCTTCTGCTTCTATTTTTTGAAACAGCTTCAGGAGAATAGGTATTATTTCTTCTTTGAATGTTCGGTAGAATTCCCTAGGGAATCCTCCGGCCAAAGACTCTTGTTTTTTGGGAGGTTTTTGATCATGGCTTCAATCTCATTACTGGTTATTGGCCTGTTCAGGTTGTCAATTTCTTCCTGTTTCAGTCTTGGGAGTTTATAGGTTTCCAGGAAGGCCTCCATTTCATCCAGATTGCTCAGTTTATTGGCATATAGATGTTGATAATAATTTCTAATAATTGTTTCTATTTCCTTGGTGTTAGTTGTGATCTTTCCCCTTTCATTCATAATTTTATTAATTTGGGTCCTTTCTCTTTTCTTTTGGATAAGCCTGGCCAGGGGTTTATGGATCTTATTAATTCTTTCAAAGAACCAGCTTCTAGTTTCGTTGATCTGATCTGTGTTTCTGGTTTCTAATTCATTGATCTCTGCTCTGATCTTAATTATTTCTCTTCTAATGCATGGCTTAGGCATCATTTGTTGCTTTTTCTCTAGTTCT
>NW_027819670.1:0-276 GCF_054177405.1 Leptonychotes weddellii | reverse complement strand
GTATTATTCAAATTTTTAACACTTATTGGGACATTTCATGTGACTTAGTATATGGAAACATTTTTTAAATGCTCTATATGTGCTTGAAAAAATGTGTATATTTGTGGAGGATTCTAAAAATATATATTACATCAAGCATGTAATGTTAAATATATATCCTTATTATATTGTGTGTATTTGATCCATGTTTATAATAGTGGTATGTTAAAATCTCCCTGTCCAATTGTTTTACATTTTTTCCATGTAATTCTATTAATTGAAAGTTTGGAGCATTTT
>NW_027819669.1:0-276 GCF_054177405.1 Leptonychotes weddellii | reverse complement strand
TTTTCTCTGACTTATTTCACATAACATAATACTTTCTGGGTCCATCCATGTTGTCACAAATGGCAAGATTTCATTCCTTTTTCATGGCTGAGTAATATTCCATTGCATATACATGCCATATCTTCTTTGTATCTTCTTTCTTAACAAAAGGAGTGTTCTTCCCATACCTTTCTGAATTCTCCTTGGAGTCAAAGACAAGACAGTTTCTCCCTTTATGATCACCCAACGGGATCCAATAGGACCATTCCTTAAGACTATGGATCAGAAATGGGGATG
>NW_027819668.1:0-276 GCF_054177405.1 Leptonychotes weddellii | reverse complement strand
GTCCTGTCAGAGGCTGCGCGCACAGCGAGGGAGCGTCCCGCGTTTGTGTGGCTGGAGGACGGGTCTCCACCAGCGATGGCTGGACGCCTTCCACTCGGGAGCAGCCGTGTGAATGACGCCCCCGCGGGGCTGCTCGGCTGGGACGCCCGGGCGCGGGGGTGCTGGCCAGGCCCCGGTTCCCACGGACACCCTCCCCCCAATCAACCCGTCTACGGGGGAGAGGAGGCTGGCCTCACGGGGCCTGTCGGGAGGGATGAAGATTGTCCGAACAACGCC
>NW_027819667.1:0-276 GCF_054177405.1 Leptonychotes weddellii | reverse complement strand
GTCTGGGTTTCCGAGTCTGTAAAATGGGAATCGCGATGTCTACCTTGCTTACTTCAAGAAGTTTCCACGATAGCGCATAAAATACTGCACGTGAGTACATTCTGACCATTGCGAGGGTGTCTCCTGTTCAAATCTCTGCTCCACCACTTGCCAGGTGTGTTAAGTACCATCACCATCTCGGAAATGAGGATAACGACAGAAGCATGCCCCTTTGAGGATGCAGTGATGGTCGGAGTCATTATAGAGAAGGCAGACCGAACAAGGCCTGGCACATAG
>NW_027819666.1:0-276 GCF_054177405.1 Leptonychotes weddellii | reverse complement strand
ATGCCAGACAACTCATGTTTCTTGCCTTTTTTTGTTGTTGTTTCATCTGTACACCTTTAAAACACTGTACTGAAATTTTTTTTTTTTTTTCAGCAAGTGCTTCAGGCTGTGTTTAAACGTCCGGCAGAAAACCATGATGTTTTTTCATTATAAATCCAATCTCCTTCATGGAATCGAGTACCAAGAAGTTCTCTGCGGCAACGGAAAGGACAGGACACCCACCTGGGCTTCCTGGGGTTATGTCATGCTTAGGGAATGTTTCAGGCAGAAGGAGTT
>NW_027819665.1:0-276 GCF_054177405.1 Leptonychotes weddellii | reverse complement strand
AATCAATCAAACAAACATCAAGACAACTTTTTAAAAATCTATCATAATCTAGAGAAACCCAAATCAGATTAAGAGAATCATGCTTTAGAACAGAGATATGTTAACAGTGGCTAAATTTAGCCCCCTAAGTAAAACCATAGTATCTGAAACAAATTGACTGAGGAGTCAAAATCCATTCTTCCAACCCTAATGGGACATCGTAGGCTAAATTCCAAGATCAAGGTCAAGTAACCTTACGAAACTTGGAGCAAGTGTTATGCACAACTACTTAGGTTT
>NW_027819664.1:0-276 GCF_054177405.1 Leptonychotes weddellii | reverse complement strand
GTTAATCTCTTGCTGCTACTGCAAAGGCCTTAATAACAACCAGCTGAGTGAGGAAACCAGACTTGGAAAATGGACAGAACTTCCCACTGGTGAGGTCCTGCTGCCACAGCAGAACCCCATGCTATACGGGCTCCGTGTGAGGGGTGGGACCTGGGGTTGGAGGCCGTTTTGCTCTGCCCCTTGGAGGTGACCAGGCTTCCGCTAGTTTGCTAGGGCACATCAGAGATGAACACAGTAAGGGAATTTAAAATGGAGAGTCTAGAGTACAGTTTGCAT
>NW_027819663.1:0-276 GCF_054177405.1 Leptonychotes weddellii | reverse complement strand
GATAGAACACATTCTGTGTCCCGGCTACTGGGGAGCTGGGGACTGGTGGGCAGAGCCCATGTCATGCAGGTGTGGACCCGCCGTGTCATGATCCGGGGGAAGAGAAGCATGGGCGGAGCCCGTTCGGGGGGCGAGGAAGGCGCCTGCGCCCCCTGCAACTGATGCTCAGGAGAGAGCCCGCCAGGGGCTGGGCCACCCACCTACTGGTTGAAGAACAGCGTTTCTCCTGAGGGCCAGCTCGGGAGCAGGTGCTGGTGCTGCCAGGGGGCTTCCTCT
>NW_027819662.1:0-276 GCF_054177405.1 Leptonychotes weddellii | reverse complement strand
TGTTGTGCATGAACAATGAATCATGGAACACTTCATCTAGAACTAATGATGTAATGTATGGGGATTAACATAAGAATAAAAAAAAAATCTTCAAAGATGGGAAAAAATAAACAAGGTAAAGATTATTTCATTTAAAGAAAAACATGTACAACAGACCTAGAAGACTGAAATAATCCTAGGCACTTAACATATTTACATGACTATAATATGGCAAAGCTGTAACAATGGGAGAGCTTCAAAATCATGAAAGTTTCTTTTATATTGTGCTGAGCCATT
>NW_027819661.1:0-276 GCF_054177405.1 Leptonychotes weddellii | reverse complement strand
ATATATAAAATACATGTAAATATATATGTGTGTTATTTTACATATCTATATCTACATATATATATATAGAACAACTATCTTTGAGAGCAAACTGAAGAAGAGTAGAACAGATCACACACAACTAAGGTTAGTTGTTCTGTATGTAGTTCTAGATTCTGGAGAGTCTATAGGAGGGGGGTGAGCTCAGGATCTTCCTACGTTGCCATCTTTATCCCACCCCTATTTTCTTTACTATTTCCTTTCTTCTGCTTGATTTGAGTTTGCTCCTTTTTTTCT
>NW_027819660.1:0-2616 GCF_054177405.1 Leptonychotes weddellii | reverse complement strand
GAGAATGAGAGAGAGTACCTGAGAGGGGGCAGGGTCAGAGGGAGAAGCAGGCTCCTCGCCGAGCAGGGAGCCCGATGCGGGACTCGATCCCGGGACTCCAGGATCATGACCTGAGCCAAAGGCAGTTGCTTAACCAACTGAGCCACCCAGGCACCCTAAAATAATATTTTTAAACATCCTTTGTTACTAGATATCTTTCTACAAAATCATTTACTTAGTTGAATAATATTCTGTTGTGTGGAAGTATCACATATTTAATTCTGTCTCTAGGTATATAAGTAAACATGCTTGAGCTAAGACTTTGGCCTCAATCTTAATTTTTACCATAGGACGCATTCCTAGAAGTAAAATTGCTGCATTGAAATGCACATGCATAAAGCTGTTAGAAGTCAAGATAGTGGGTGTGGGAGTGAGTTAGTGATCAGAGGGAAATAGGATGGGGGGTGTCTCTTGGTTGATGGTGGTAATCTAGGTGCTGTTTACATAGGACTGTTTAGTTTGTGGAAATTCATTAAACTATACTTGTGTGCATTTTTATTATGAATGTCATATTTCAATAAAAAGCTTTTTAAAATATAAATCATTTTTGGATAAGCATGACAGAGGCTATCAAATGTATGGTCAACAAATGTAAAGTCTTCCAGTATGACATTGTTGTAATAAGTATACATCCCACATTTTAAGTAAAATGTTTGGTTAAAACTTGAACTTATAGAATAAGGTAGTGCAATACATGGGATAAAAAAGAGAACCTGTTTTTTAAAATATTTTTTAAGTATGGACTTGAAGCTTTTTGAAATTTTGTTTCAATTCAGTACTTATAGGAATAACTGAAGAAAGAAAAAAACTGCAATGAAATTCTAAAATGGTATTTGGTGGAAGTGCTTAGCTAATTTTTACATCCTAAGTTCACAATTTATATTATCTTTTATTAATAAATAGTAGATGAATGAATTCTATGGGTTTCAGCTATATATGCACTAAATAAAACATCAGGAAGGCTATAACTTTCCCTTTTTAGAACGCTTGCTTGTCGAGGGAGGCAAATAAGGGAAGGAAAAACCAATGTTAAAACTTAATTGATATGCTACTCTGATATTTTATTGGTTATTCCCCCATGACTCTGAAACTTTAACTCGTTGGTTAAACCAGTAACAATAAAAACAATTTAAAAATAAAATTTGGGTAAACCCAAGAGAATGCTTTTATGCTTTGGTATTATTGCGTTAATAAGTTTTGTTAAGTGTGTGTTAATAAGTTTTCGTATGTGTATGCAAGTATGTGCCCACACACATATTTTAACTGCTCAGCTCCTTATCAGAGATCAGCATTGTTGTCATGTGATATATTTACTTCCAGGTTTTATTCTGTATTTGATTTTTTTGGCTTTTTATATGGTTAGTTGTCCATATCTCTATTCAAGTTTATATCCTACCTTTTAAAAACACTGTAATAGCAGTTGCAGTGTTCAGTGTTTTATTAATTACCTTAATGGATATGTTAGACCTAATTTTCAAACAAGTGAAACTACCATAATTTATATAACCATTTTTTAAATATTCAGGGTTGTAAAAAAAAATTGTATTGATCAGTAATATTGAAATCCTTGGTATATCTTTGTACATGAAAACATTTCCTTGTTAAATGTTTTCTTAAAATAGATACCTAGAAAAGTGTGAACATTTTTAAGATTTTTGATGACATATTGCTGTAATGTTTCCAAAAGTTGTGTTCCTGAACTAGTAATGTTTGACCATGGCAAGTTTATTACACCATTACCAACCTTGTAATTTGTCTTTTCAAAACATCACAGATTAGAACTGTAGTTAAACGCAGACTCTGGGACATGGCTGCCTGAGTTTGAATGGCATTTTCACTACTTAACTGTGTGACCGTGGGTAGGACAATTAACCTCTTTCACTTTCAGTTTTATCATTTAAATTTGCAAATTAGTAAAACCTATTTCTGTATTGGGTTGTGTAAGCACTAAATGGATTAAGATATGAAATGCTCTTAGTGTGATGTTTCACACACTTTATATGCACTATAGAAAATTATTAGTTTTATATATGTAGATTTTTTGTGAGTTACTAATATTTTTTAGAAATCAGTTGAATATAAGTGGATTAATAATTTAAATCATAGGACTCTCCTAGAGAGTAACGTTAAGAAAAGACCAGAAAGAGCCAGAGGCTGACTAGGACAATACCTTGAGGGGCTAAAATAAAGACAAAACCCCGGGTGCCTGGGTAGTGCAGTCAGTTGAGCATCCAACCTTTGGTTTCGGCTCAGTTCATGGCCTTGGGTCATGGTATCAAGCCCCGCATGGGGCTCCACACTCAGCACAGACTCTGCTTGGGATTCTCACTCTCCCTCTCCTCTGCCCCTCCCATTTCCTCCCCACCCGTGGGTGCGCTTGCTCTCTCTCTCTCTCATAAATAAACCTTTTTTTTAAAAAAAGACAAGATGCATATAAGGAGATAGACAAGAAATGATGAGAGATGTAAGGTAGAAATAGCATTAAGGTATTTATTAAAACTGTAGCATAAGTTTGCAGTTTGCATCAAACATTATTAAATGTTAAGTAGCAGTGATTTTTTTAATTCTTTTTTTTTT
>NW_027819659.1:0-13534 GCF_054177405.1 Leptonychotes weddellii | reverse complement strand
ATCGGAGGGGTGGACGAACCATGAGAGACGATGGACTCTGAAAAACAAACTGAGGGTTCTAGAGGGGAGGGGGGTGGGAGGATGGGTTGGCCTGGTGGTGGGTATTGAGGAGGGCACGTTCTGCATGGAGCACTGGGTGTTGTGCACGAACAATGAATCATGGAACACTTCATCTAGAACTAATGATGTAATGTATGGGAATTAACATAAGAATAAAAAAAAATAAGTCTCTGTGAGGTAAAGAATCCCTTTCACAGAAGGCAAGGAAAAAGAGGCAGAAAACATCTTTACTATCCTTTCTAGTTGCTAGATGACTTAAAACCAAACCTTACTCCTTTTTTCAGAGTCTCAACTCCTAATCCTAAATGGCTTGGTTAAGGAGTGCCTGTGTTCCCTGAGGAAGCCCCACTTCTGTGTGGCTAAATGATTCTCTCCCCTTTGTGCTGTGAAATAGCATCAATATTCCTTCAGACCATCCCCACAATGCTTCTGGAGGTTGATAAATAGTACCACTTAGAAATTTGTCTTTCTTGTTTTTCTGGTCTAGTAACTTCAACCGTCTTGGGTCTCTAAACTAATTCTTCTAGAATGTTTTTCTTCAGCTTTATGATAGCTGTAAGGGGATGCCAGGTTTTTATGTCCCTTTACCACCCTGAGTTGTTTCTGCTCCTCAGAAAGCCACCAGTTCGCTGCCTTTACTGTGTACGGATGCCCATGGGGAAAAGCCGTGCATCGTCATTATGTCCCACTGGCTGTTCTCCTGGACCCCTCTCTTATTCTTCGCGCCACCACTGACTCGCCTGTGCCGAAGGAGCTCCCAGGTCTCCGTATTAAGACAACAGCATGGTGACGTTGACAGTTTTCTCTTCCCCAGGAGCATGGCTGAAATCAAGCCCCGAGACCGACAGCTCTTCTCGCTGCTTGCGGTTCAACTTGAAAGCACAAGGGCCAGAGGCACATGGTTTAGATTCAGTGTCTTTCTCCAGCTAACACGAACCATTTGTTCAAGCAACTTTGGTATCTCTTTGAGAATAAGAGACCTGCCTCAATGCTCCCCAGACAGTCAAATAAATTCTCTTGGCTTCAAGACAAATTCAGAAAATTCTGCCCAACAATGGCATGCAGTTCAGTGTTTTCGTTTATTTTTGCAACTTTGTGAAGGAATGGCCGATAGACTCCTTGAAAAAAAAATTTAAAAATGCCAATCAAAGAAGTGGCAAATTAAAGAACTGTTTATTATGGAAAGTTCCCAAATTACATTTAGGGAAAATGGACATAAAATTATATCTCCAACAGGAAATAGAAATAGACGCCTGCCAAGAGCAGAATACCTGCCACTGATATTTTCCCCCCACTTTTAATTCTCCCCATTTAGCTGCATTAGGAATAAGTTACTGCTCATGGATCTTGGGGAGCAAAATGAGACCTGTCTGAGAAAAGATTATGCTTTGTTCATTCTGGGATGTGCCACATCCGTTCTGAGTAAACCTTGCCTGTGTCATTCAAGCCTGAGCTCTGGTAAGCCCAACCTTGATGGTTATTACATTTTTTTCCCTTGAAACTTGGAATAGTAGAAAAAGAGATCCTGTAATAGTGATAACGAGATGCACAAATGTATTTCTAAGATACTTTGCATCTTTTTTCCCTGTTGTAGTTTTAAGAATTAAAATTTTAATTATCTGTTGGTTAAGCCTTTTTGTACTCATTTGATGCTGTTTGAATCTTAGCATAAAATAAACAATAAATAAAAATAGCATAGGAAATACCTGGGGAAGGAATCAATAATGATGGCCAGATGTGTGTATCCAAATGGAGGAATCTGGCATCCTTAGTGACAGAGAAACACTTCTCCACTGAAATACCAACCAAGCATCTAGGTTTCGATCTCAGCCATCCTTCTATATAGTTATAGGATATTACTTTCTCGTTTGTTGTTTAACTCAATACATGGAGTATCTACAGAACCTTTTCCCCACGGTCTCTGTGATCAGCTCCAGTGGGGGACACAGACGGACCCTACTCTTTGGTGGCTTACTGTCTACAGGCTGCAAATGGTGTACATACAAAAGCAATGAATCATGTTGGAAGGATTCCCTTAAGCACTTCAATTACAAGCATGATGGAAAACCTAAAACACTTTGCCTTCATGGAAGAGGGGCCGTTTGAGCTGGGACTACATTGTAAAAGATCTGGTGAGATACTAAAGGCAGATTTAAAAGAAAACATATTACAAATGAAGGGTTTGTGACTTTTCTAAGAATACAGGGTCATGTGAAGACCCAGGCCAAGATCAGTAATAATTACTACCATGTACTTCTCTACTTTGTCCACATACTGATGCTCAGGGTGATAACAAAGGCTGCATCCCACCTACATTCCAAAGGATGGAGAGAGGCTTTGGATTTTGAAGATGGGGTATGGGAGAAATCAATTTAAGTTAGGAACAGTATTAACATTAGAGAGGTCTACGTTAATAATTTCTTCATCGCTTTGATTCTGTATATATTCAACTGTGAGGATATCTTAATGACAATTTTATATCTATTTACTTATCTATCAATCAATCAATCATCTGTCTACATTTACTAAGCAGGACTTGTTTTAATGGCTTCACATGCAGCATACCATTGAATATTCACCATGGCTCTGTGCTGGTTCTTTTCCTATTTTACCGAGAGGCATTTAAGACCTTGTGCTGTTAAATAACTTGTTCATAGTTGTGTATTAAGTTATAGGAAAGCCAGGAGTTGCAACCAGGCAGATGGACTTCTTAGCTTCATTGCACCGCCTCTGCTGGTTTCCTTATGCGTACGTGAACCAACACGTAGCACTGTTACTGACAGCTGCTAAACCCAGATGGAGGGGATGTGAAGACAGAGAAATGAGGTATTTGAATCATATAAGAAAAGCTCCTTATAGTCGGCGTTTTGAGATGGGCTGCATTTTATGAGGCATAATTGCATTGGACAAATTTTCATTACTTCTGTGCGAACAGTAGCGCATCCATTTTCCATATTCTTCATGGTACGTGATGTGGATTCGTGGCGGCATATTGGAGTTTCCAAATTAGTCAGTCAAACCAATTTAATGACTAGGCTTATAAATCCGTCCAGCGGTAAGCATTGCCGACGTAAAGGCTTACCATTAAGAAGACATTCTTCCACTAGTTGATCTTTGAATAGTGGTATTTCTTACATATATCCTTCTGACAAAGGGCACAATGCACTAAACTGGTTTATGTTTAAAAACAAAACAAAAGAAATCTTTCTGCTCTGCGTCTCTATCTCCTAGTTAGGAATAAGTGACCATAAAAATCCCTGAAAGTGTGAAACCACAATATATTTCCCTGTTCTATCATTAAAAGCTATTCGCAACATAAATGGGAATCAGAAGCAGAGGGCTGTGCGGAGGGAGAATAGCTTTAAGATTATATATAAGGAATTATTTCCCAGCAAGGATTGGTTCTGGGAATTTTGGTTCCTTGTTCTTTAACTGTTATGGGAATCTTGAAGAGACTTCTAATGTTACAACCTCTTAAATTTCTGTATAGTACTGTATCATTTATATTAGCAAAATTGAGTTCATAACATCAGAGCCTGATGTCACAAAGTTAATGAAGTGAGTCTGAGACATTGGGAGATGAATATACTGTAGGTACAGTATCAGGAAAACTAACTTGGCAACCTCCTAACTGAATGGAAGTACAGATTTAGCTTTTATGTCTGTTGTTTGAGCCCGTTGGCCAGGCATCAAGACCAGCATTGGGCTGAGCTGTTCACCAGAGTTTCCAAAGTGTACTTACTGAGTCAGTCTGCTGTAAACGTAAAATCTTCAAGACTACAGGCTCGGCGGCACAGAAGATTTTAGACAGCACAGTGAGTGGAGATGGTTAAGCTCTGGGGATGATTTTGATGAGAAAAAAAGAGGCAAATAGAGAAACACTTAATTGGGAGTAATTTTATGTGTGTGAAGTGTGGAGCGGACACGGGACATGGGGTGTGTTTATGTACACAGCGAAGTTTGGTAAAAGCAAAGCTTACTGAGTTCAAAGCTCTATTTATTTTTGATGGAGCTACTTTGCAGTCAGTCATCAATCTACTGTTTTGCTTAATTATGGTAGAATTTTTTTTAAAAGAGATTTAAAACACGGACAGAGTCATTAAAATGTTGGACTAGTAATGAGTTTGAATGAAAGGAAGCATGTTTATTCCTTTCAGCAATAATATAGAAAATCTGTAATATAGATGGATACTGATAAATAAGTCACAAGACGTGGAAACAGTCATTTGCACGAGCTGATACCACCTAGGATTGTGTTAGCGACATAAGAGCACTTGAGAATATAATTTTAAGCTCACCTAAAACAAGAAGTTGAAGACCCAATAAGGAATACTTAATGAATTAAGTATTGATTTTTATTAGCTACCAATTTTACACTGGATTTCTGTTATTTATATAGGTGCATTTAGGTAATAAAATAAACTTGATATTTTAGCTCACGAAATTATATATAGCCTCGCAGATGTCAGGAGACCCAGCGGGTTGGGATTTATGTTTAGAATAGAATGGTATACATAGTCCAAGTTGAAACAATCCACTGGAGAAGAAAGGGGAAACATCGCTGGGTAAGAAGATGTGCAAAGCTTATTGGAAATGCATAGGGTGAGGGTGCTTGCACAATAGAGAACATTTGAAGGAGGTGTAAAACAAAGAAAGAGCACCACGATCAACATGAGAGGGTAAGCGGAGAGGTTATTCGTAACAATGGATGTAATTACCTCACATTGCATGCATGCTCCTCTGTGTAAGCGTCGCTCTGAACATTCCACCTATTCATTCATTTAATTCTCTCCAACACCGTAGGGGCAAGTATGATTTTTATCTCTGTTTTAGAGATGAGCTGGCTGAGGCACAGAGAGGTTAAGTACTTAGCTAAGGAACAGACGTCAGAACTGAAATTAAGACACACTATGTTACAGATGGAAGATTTCAAGTGCCCAACATCTGGAAAATGTCTAGTTTTGCTGAAACCAGAACATCTGATATAGTCTTGATTTGCCTTGTAGATTATATTTTGCTTAAAATGGAGGAATCGTGGGTAGGAGCTGTTGTACTTGATTTTTATCAATGAGAGACAGAAAAACTCACAGATGATGGGAGCATCATGGGAACCTGAGAGAGAACAAAAGGAAACAAAAACATGTCACCCAGAGCCTAGATGATGAAGAAAGGTAAAACTGGGCGTAATCAGAGAAGACCCTTAGATTCGAAGAACATGGATTAAATACAATACAAACATTAAAATACATGGACATCCCATGAACATTTCTTAAAAGCACTTTGTCTCAGAACTTATTATGGTATGTTCTTACAAAAGAATGTATGCCCTTCAGAAGAAAAGGAAGAGTAAGAATAAGCATAAGAAATTCCCTCTTAGAGCTAGAGTCTCTAATAATGGCAAACATGGAATACCATGGCCAGGGAAGTAAACATAATTTGTAGGACATCTAGACAAAAATGTGTCAACATTTCTTAGGAGGTGTTTATCAGTTTTACTTTTTTTTGTGAGTAGCAAAATCTACACTGTGTTAGTAAGGTGCATTCCCACCAACCCAGGTGGATAAAGGTACTTTACAGGGATTTATTAACTGGGGATGTGACCAAAGAACATTCTGGAATGGCAACTCTGTAAGTTTAACTATACAGTTATTTCTCATATCAGTAGATGTCATATCGGTTCTCTCTATGAAGCTAACCATGCTATTTAAAATGCCTAGGAGAGTGAATAAATGTCTCTCTTCTGGTTCAGCTCTGGATTTTTCTTCTGTGTTGCTTTTTCTCATGTCCTACCCTTCTCTTCTCCTTTACTCTTACTACTGGAATATCCTCTCCTTGATTGAAGACCTCTGTTACAATTGTAAAATGTTCTTAATTTGTTGCTTTTACACTTTCTCAAATTTTCCTTTAAAATACTCTGCATTTATCAACAGTTTCCCAGGCTAGTTGCTTGACACATTACGTAGGGTACCTCTGCATAACGTTGTAGGTCTTTATTTCTCTATCTGGAGCATTGTATCTTATGTTCTCTGTGTTCAGTGTTTTATTTACTGTGGTGACGCCCCGGAATTAAATTCCCTTTTGCTTAGAAGAATCATTTGCTTGGAGAATATACTGAAAACCCATCACCCATGAAGTAGCTCTGTGGTTCTTTCTGTGTAACAACACTGAGCACTTACCTAGCTCTACCAATACATACATTTTTGGAACAGGACAATTTTTCATTTTTAATATTAGCATATTTGTGTTCTTTAGAAGAATACTTGCTATTACATATTGCTGATAATGAGGGAATGAAATGATACCCTCTCACACTTTACTGACGGGCTGTCATTTGAGGAAAACAATGTTTGGAAAGCCATTTTGCAACATTTGCCAAGACTCTAAAAGTATCCATCTCCCTTGACCCTTTAGTTTCACTTCTGGGAACTTATCCTAAGGAAATAATACTAAATACAGAAAAACTCTATGTAAACAGTAACACTATTTAACCGTCTTGGAGAGAAAAAGCATGATAAGCACTCAATAATACGAGAATAGTTAAGTACAAAATAACATATTATTCTGCCATTATTATTGTGCTTAATAAAATAGAATTTTGATGTAAAGTTTGGGAGAAGATAATTATAAATTACATTTGACCCTTGAACAACACAGGAGTTAAGGATGCCAACTGCCTACACGGTTGAAAATCCATGTAGAAGTTTTGACTCCTTCCAAACTTAACAACCAATAGCCTACTGTTGACTGGAAGGAAGCCTTCCCAATAACATAAATAGTCAACACATATTTTGTATGTTATATGTATTATATATGTCTTATAATAAAGTAAGCTAGAGAAACAAATATTATTAAAAAATAAAGAAGAGAATACATTTACAGCACTATACATATATTTATTTAAAAAAATTCACATATAAGTAGACCCACACAGTTCAAATCTGTGTTGTTCCAGGGCCAAATGTATATGTACAATATGATCATAGATAATGTAAAATGCACGCTGAAAGCAGGACGACAAAGCAATATTCCGTTAATTTATCTGGTTGCCTAAGAGTGATGGAATTAGTGGCACTTTCTCTTTGTATTTTTCAAGTTTATTGACATGTCAGCAGTGAGCATCTTCTATTTAAATGGGGACAAACAAAAAGCAAGTTCACTTTTTTCAAAAGTTTTCCTAAGTAAGACTTCTAAGGTTCACTCTCAAAAGTGATTTTTGTGTTGCAGGGGATGGGAGTGTGCAGGGGAAGCAAATGGACTAAAATATTTTTGAACTGGGGTGATTGGGGAGCAGTAGCTCAATGAGGCAAGCTTTATAAAGACTGGGTTGACCTTCAGGACATTGGGGAGAGATGACCTTGAACACCTCAGACAACATTAAACTGCAGGTTACAGCTGACTGGAATTCTGAGGTTTTATTGGCCATGAGCCAGGCTGCAGCCCACTCTAACCACCCTAGTATTTTATAACATTGTAAAGACTGTATTGTTTCAAACATTTCAAAATTTTACACACAACCTGGCAGTCATCCAAAGCCATTTCCAATGGGCCAAAACTATCAGCAGCCACCCACCTCCTTGGCCATGGCTGCCTGATTAATGATGTTCCACCAACGGGGTCCTCCATTAGGATTATCTAGGCTGGGAGACCCCAGGACAAATACGATCTTTGAGACTTGTAAATTGTCTATATATTTTGCAGCTGATTTTTTTTTTTTTTTTAAGCAGAGATGGAACATCAGAAAGCAGAAGTCTGGTGTGATGTAGCTTGGATTGGCTGAATGCAACAGGCTTTAATTCAATAAAAAAGCAAAGGATGCTCTTTGTCACAGACACTGTTCCTACTTCAGGATATTTGTTATAGCATGTACTTCTCTAAGCTACTCAAGTTCCCGCCTCCTCAACCCTCCCCCTTTTTTCCATTGCTCCCTTATCGTGACTTAAAGTTTATTTACCCCATGGGTTCAGAACTGAAGTTTTAGAAAAGCAAATATAATATTAAATATTCTCCATTGATACTTTTCCTTTTGAAATGAATAATTTACACATTACTAAGTGTATTCAGGTCCTTCGCATCATAACCTTACTAAGTCATTACGATGTGCCAGTTCTAAGTACTTTATGTATGAGAGCTCACTTAATCTTTGTAAGAACCCAATGAAGTAGTTACTGTTGTCACCATTTTACAGATGGGGAAAAAAAAAAAAGGAATGCAAAAAAGGTGAAAAATCTTACCCAAAGTCATTCACATGGTTTATAATTAGTGGAGCTAGAAAATGAACCAGACCGAGTAGACAGAGCATCTATGATTAACCACCTTGCCACTTAAGGTGGTTTTCAATCTCACGTTTTTGAACAACCATCATCAGTGGTATTAGAAGTGTTATGTTAAATATGTACCAAATATTTCTTTACTGCCTCACCAAAACAGAAGGTAGAAATTGTTCATTAAGAGAGAGAGAGATTCTCCCAAACCTGTAATTCAGAGAAAAGAATGTCTTTAGATACTGATACTAGTTTTCTATTCTCTAGGGAAGCAATAGCTTTGTTTCCTTGTTTGTTCTTCTGACTTGGAAAAAATATGATACCTCTCTTGTTTCTCAAATTATTTTTGGTATAAGTGATACAGTAGCTGTCAGAAACACATTTATCACTATCATTAATTCCATGCAACTTTGTTTCATTTCTAGGAATGTTATTTATTAGGCTGACCTTGTAAAAAAGGAAGAGACAGTACAGTCAGAAAAGAGAGCTGACTCATTCCCATCCTATAATTGCACACTGTCTATCTGGAGAGCGGGAAGTGGAAATCAGTAAGATTTTACTAATGGCCACTGAGACATTCCAATCATTTCAGTCAATAGCTCTCATTCAATTATATAAACCTCGACTATGCATTTTTTAAAAACCAAATTACAGTATATGATAAAACAAGAGCCACAGGCTTCACAAAAGTAGACTAACACCATAAAAGGCCCCAGATGAGCCCTTTATTCCAACTTAGTTCCCTAGGTTGACAAGATTCATCAGAAAATTCATCTCTTGGTTTGGCTTTGCCTCTGTCTCCTTGACACAGAGTGTATTTAAAAGGATTCGTTCATTTAGTATGTTCTGCCGAATGATGGTCTCGATAGGGTGGGGCATCTCTGTTCTTGTCAAGATGAACCTAGAGGACATTATATGAAGTGAAACTAGCCAGTCACAGACAAACACTGTATGATTCTACTCATATGAGATCTCTAAAGTAGCAAACTCCATAGAAGCCGCAAATAGAATGGGGGTTGCCAGGGGCTGGAGGGAGTGAAAAATGGGGAGTTGCTGTTCAAAGGATATAAAATTCCAGTTATACGAGATGAATTAATTCTAGAAACCTCGTGTGCAACATTGTGCCTGTACTTAGCGATATTATTTTGTACACTTAAAAATGTATTAAAGAGGTAGGTCTTATGTTAAATGCTCTTATCACAATAAAAAAGAAGAAGATGGGCAACACGTTGACTTGCCTCAACATAATATCATGGAGGACAGGATCTTGTCCTAAGGGCAGACATTATCTACCTTCTTTGCACAGTTTCCGTGCACACAATGGAAAGAATGAGGGTTTAGATGGCAGTGAAGTGTTGCTCTGTCCACCACTAACATTGGTTTGGGGTCAGCAGGGTTAAGTGATATGCAAAAATTCACTTTCCTCATTTGTGAAATGGTTAAAATAATACCTACATTGTAAGATTTTCATAAGGGTTAGAAATAATATTTCAGAGTGTGCAACAGATTGTCTAGAAAACAATAGGCCTTCAATAAAGGGTAGTGAGTACTATTTTATGGGTGTTAATTTCCTTTATCATCAGCCCCGTGATGAGGAGGGTAAATGGTATCTCAGCAGGCACCAGGTATCATAAATGAATGCACCATGAGTATGGCTTTTGAGTATTAAGAGTGCTGTGTTAATAGGACAATTAAATAACAGTCGAGGTAGGAATATCATACATGATCTACTACCACTCCTGTGAAAAAATCAAGTGTCACATGGAGGAAGGAAATCATGGTACAGTTTACAGAAAAAATACTTGCAAGTAGTATTTCAGTCCTTTTAGGAAGCATTTTCCCTTCCATGTTTTCCTAATATACTCTTATCCAAGTAAACCATGTCTCTGATGGAGTTGAAACGTAGATTAAAGCTAAAACATCATTACTGAAGAGTCAAAGGTTTATGCTTACTGAAATACAATGTTGTCTTTAAGACACTCTGAGCGTGGAAGGGGTTGATCCCAATATCCTTCAAATGTTGATGTGCTACATGCTTCATAGCAACGGGCCAGAGTTAATGTTTAAGGTACGGACATAAGATAGTAACTCTAAACCTCTATTAACAATCCCTCATATTGTTTCAGGGCTTCCATTACAAGCCAGTTAGGAAACCAAGCTTCTATTTAGGTGGTTAGTGTGATTTGTAAGTTGTTTTTCCATAGTGATTGTTTTGTCAAGTTAAACCTTAACGCTCAGAGATTTCTGTGCTGTAAGCCTGAATGCATCTTGATGTGTTTGCTTGTGCTAAATCAGGGATCACCACTCACCAAATGAAAATCTTTTTGTTATAGATGGAGCTTGAACAAGAAACTCAGCCACTTGGTTGGATAAAGAACACTTTGAACATTTGCTTATTACAGCAGTCTCAAAACATTAGGGTAGGAGTTAAGCCCACAATTTTGTTTTAAATTAAGTGCTCCTAAAAAGCGTGAGACTAATAGCACCAACTAAAGCCAGTTATTTTTCTGGCAAGCAATATGTGAATTTCCCCTCACTGCTAAGCCAGTAAAATTCAGCATTACTATGGCAATTTTCCTACTGTTCCTGTTCTTGGCCTGTGTCTACACAGCACCAAAATAGCTAGATGAAAAGTGAAAACTTCAGTTGGTCGTTAAGATGCTGCCAAATCTTCGAACATGGTGTATTATGAGTCATCAAGATGTTTCATTAGATTTTTCCCTCTTTACCACATATTTTGGCCATGTAGATGCCAATTTAAACTTTATCCATAGGGACATTTCGTGGACTCATAATATTCAGCATGGAACGAAAGAAGGAACGTGAGGTATCTTTACGAAGAGATGACTCAATCCAAATCTGTACTTTTTCTGTTTTTTTAAATCAAAATAATCTTTTGTTTCGGATCTTCCAAAATCATGTATCCTAGGTTTTTAAATCCTACCTCACCCTTTCCCTAAGCAGCCTACCAGATGATTATGTATCCATTTAAGATAGTCGGCTTCCCAAAGACAGAACAGATCCATCCACAATAATAAACAATTACTGAATATTAACTACATTTCAAGCACTGTGCTAGATGGTTAGACATATAAAAAGATGAAGTATAGTTCCTGCCTTCTAGAGATAAATTCCATTGGAGAGACAATATATTTATATAAATGAAGCAGACACAGTTAGGTATTTATCCAAAGGATACAAACATAGTGATTTGAAGGGGCACGTGCACCCCAATGTTTATAGCAGCAATGTCCGCAATAGCCAAACTATGGGAAGAGCCCAGATGTCCATCAACAGATGAATGGATAAAGAAGATGTGGTATATATATACAATGGAATATTACTCAGCCATCAAAAAGAATTAAATCTTGCCATTTGCAATGACACGGATGGAACTAGAGGGTATTATTATGCTAAGCGAGATAAGTCAGTCAGAGAAAGATAAATACCATATGATTTCACTCGTGTGGAATTTAAGAAACAAAACAGATGAACATCAGGAAAGGGAAGGAAAAATAAAATAAGACAAAAACAGAGAGGGGGGCAAATCATAAGAGACTCTTAACTCTAGGAAACAAACTGAGGGTTGCTGGAGGGGAAGTGGTGGGGGGATGGGGTAACTGGCTGATGGGCATTAAGGAGGGCACGTGATGGAATGAGCACTGGATGTTATATGCAGCTGATGAATCACTGGATTCTACCTCTGAAACTAATAATACAGTATATGTTAATTAAATTTAATTTAAATAAAAAATTCCTTAAAAACGCAGGAAAAAAAGAAAAAACAGGATAATATTTGATAAAATAATAAACAGGAATTGCTACAGCAGACATCACAGATGTGCCAGAGACTGCTAGGGCTTTGCCAAGGATGTGGAAATTTTGTTGGGTGTCATAAAAAACAGGGGACTTTGGCAAGTAAAGAAGAGAACAGGGAAGCTGGCAGCCAAGGGGAAGAGGAAGGTGTCAAGGTAGCAGAATGACCACTTCATCCCTGTTTGCTTGGAACATTCTCAGTTTTAGAGCTGAACATTCTGTGTTCCCAAAACTCTTCAATCGTGGGCAATGTAGGATAGCTAGTCAACCTACTAGGTAGTGATGAACATGACAAGGCCAGGAAACAATGAGCAAGTTTAACTGGAGGATACCTTTAAGGTGGAAATGGAAGAAGAAACTGGAGAAAAATGGTTTGCACATGTCAAGGATCTTGTGTCATCTATTGGGGCATTTGAAATGTAATCTGTGTTCTGTAGGGGAAATTATGAATCCTTTTTGTAAGTTGTCTGAAATCCATAAAGAATTATTTTTGAGAGATTAGTCATAGTATGTAGATGTATTCAATTAATTCATTTATTAACATGTATTTATCAAGCACCTACTCTGTGCTACGTGTTGTTCTAGACATCGGGGATGCCACAGTCAGAAAAACTTAAGTTTTTGTTCTTGTAGTGCTTACATTTTGGTGGTGAGAACAAAACAAACAAATAATTATATAATGATACGTCAGTGTTCTTGATAAATGAAGTAAGATAAATGGAAAGTGAGTGCTATTTTAGGTAGGGTACTCAGAAATGATCTCTTTGATAAGATTGTATTTGAGCAGGGGCCTAAATGAAATGAAGGAACAAGTCATGTGGACAATCATGAGAAAAGCATCCCAGATAGAATGAAAGTACATGCAAAGGTCCTGAGGTAGAAACATGCTAATGTGTTTGAAGAGCACAAAGGAGGGCCCGGTGTCAGTAACGAAACAAGTGAGAATTAGAGTAGTAGGAGTTTAGGAGACTGGGTACCTGTGGTGGCCGGCTCTTGCAAGGCCTATAGGTTTTTGTGTTTTTTTTTATGTTCTTTTTTTTTTCAATTTTTTTTTTATTCTTATGTTAATCCCCATACATTACATCATTAGTTTTAGATGTAGTGTGCCATGATTCATTGTTTGTGCATAACACCCAGTGCCCCATGCAGAACATGCCCTCTTTGATACCCATCACCAGGCTAACCCATCCTCCCACCCCCCTCCCCTCTAGAACCCTCAGTTTGTTTTTCAGCGTCCATCGTCTCTCATGGTTCGTCTACCCCTCCGATATCCCCCCCTTCATTCTTCCCCTCCTGCTATCTTCTTCTTCTTCTTTTTTTTTTTAACATATAATGTATGATTTGTTTCAGAGGTACAGGTCTGTGATTCAACAGTCTTGCACAATTCACAGCGCTCA
>NW_027819658.1:0-276 GCF_054177405.1 Leptonychotes weddellii | reverse complement strand
GTGAAAACTGCCAAAATGCTTGTGGGGAAAAGTAATCATGTCCATTACATGAAAATTTACAAGGAGGCACCTGGAAATTTCCATAGCAAAAAACAGAGAGTCCAAAGATCTAAAATATATTTCAGAGATCCCACTTGGATCCATTCAGAATCGTTCCCCTACAGCCAGATATATAGGAATACAGTAACTTTTTTTTTTTTAATTTTATTATGTTATGTTAGTCACCATACAATACATCATTGTTTTTTGATGTAGTGATCCATGATCCATTGTTTT
>NW_027819657.1:0-276 GCF_054177405.1 Leptonychotes weddellii | reverse complement strand
CTGCAGACCACACGGGGTAGAGCACTGCCATGTGGCCACGTGGACCACGTCACTGGTGTGGCGGTCAGGCCAGGCCATGCGTCTGAACGCTGTCGGAGAGGAACGAGCTCGGCCCTCGGGCAAGGAGGGACTGTGCTCTGAGGATTATCGCAATAAAGGAAGTGGGTCATTACAATAGCGAGAAGGGCGTTAGGCTGACGGGGAGACCCTCAGACCGTGAGATCTGCAGGACTCTCAAAGGCCAGATAGAAAGGGATTTTCTTTTCTTTTCTTTTT
>NW_027819656.1:0-276 GCF_054177405.1 Leptonychotes weddellii | reverse complement strand
TTCAGCTATGTACCCAGAAGTTATTTGCTGGATAATATGTTAGTTCTGTTTTTTAATTTTTTTGAGTAAACTCCATCGTGTTTTCCATAGTGGCTGTACCAATTTACATTTCTACCAACAGCACATAAGGGTTCCCTTTTCTCCACATCCTCACTAACATTTGTTATCTCTTGTCTTCTTTTTTTTCTTTTTTTTTTTTTGTTTTATTATGTTATGGTAATCACCATACATTATATCATTAGTTTTTGATGTAGTGTTCCATGATTCATTGTTTGC
>NW_027819655.1:0-276 GCF_054177405.1 Leptonychotes weddellii | reverse complement strand
TTGGCAATTATGAATGAAGCTGTTATAAACATTCATATGCAGATTTTTGTGTGGACATAAGTTTTCAATTCTTTGGATAAATGCCAAGAAGTGTGATTGCTGGATCGTATGGTAAGAGTATGTTTAGTTTTGTAAGAAACCACTAAGCTCTCATCAAAATTGGTTTTACCGGGCGCCTGGGTGGCTCAGTTGGTTGAGCGACTGCCTTCGGCTCAGGTCATGATCCTGGAGTCCCAGGATCGAGTCCCGCATCGGGCTCCCTGCTCGGCGGGGAGT
>NW_027819654.1:0-276 GCF_054177405.1 Leptonychotes weddellii | reverse complement strand
AGATCAGTCCATCATAAACTCCAGCAAAATATTATAGGATTACATGTATACAAGACTTAGCCAACCTTTTTAGTACTCCCTGTTTAGAGGAAACCTTTCCCTTGCAATCATTTCTGTGATGCACTAAAATGTTCAATGGCCGATGACACTTCATACTGTAAAAAAAATAGAATAAGGAAAGCAACATATATTTTTTTTTTAATTTTTTCATTGTTATGTTAATCCCCATACATTACATCATTAGTTTTAGATGTAGTGTTCCATGATTCATTGTTT
>NW_027819653.1:0-276 GCF_054177405.1 Leptonychotes weddellii | reverse complement strand
TCTTGTGGGGCTCGAGGCAGCCGCCCCTGCTGCTCAGAGAAGCTCGCTTTTGGTGCTTTGGCTGTGTCTCCCAGCATTGACATCAGAATTTCTAAATAATAGATGCAAACGGGTATTTCTTTATTGATCACTTGTGAGTGTTACTTAGTAACTCTCTATCATGTCGACGGGGCACGATCTTCTCGTTCAGTCTGCAACAATTTTTTTTTTTAAAGATTTTTATTTATTCATTCATGAGAGACAGAGAGGCAGAGGGAGAAGCAGGCTCCCAAGGAG
>NW_027819652.1:0-276 GCF_054177405.1 Leptonychotes weddellii | reverse complement strand
TGAAGAGGGGCTCACTCTGAATTCATCTGCATGCTATTTAGATATGACAATGGTCTATGGCAACACCAGTGATAGTGTTCAGGAAACAAAACCTGTAGGATTCCTACTTTAGGAAATGGGCATTGACCTATTTTCTCACTGTCTTTAGCCAACATTGTAATAATTTTTTTTTAAGTTTGAAATTATTTCTTTTTTTTTTTAGTGTTTCTTTTTTTTAAAATTTTTTTGTTGTTATGTTAATCACCATACATTACATCATTAGTTTTTGATGTAGTG
>NW_027819651.1:0-276 GCF_054177405.1 Leptonychotes weddellii | reverse complement strand
TTAATAAGAAGGACAATAAAGACATTTTCATTCTCTAGGCATGGGCTGTTGGGATTTTTTCATTCAATTCACTTCAGTGGAATTCAGAAAGAGAGAGAAAACAAATGCTTAATAAAAATGAAGAATGAGCAACGACGTGGATGGAACTGGAGGGTATTATGTTGAGTGAAATAAGTCAAACAGAGAAAGACATGTATCATATGATCTCATTGATATGAGAAATTCTTAATCGCAGGAAACAAACTGAGTGTTGTTGGAGTGGGGGGTGGGGTGGGA
>NW_027819650.1:0-276 GCF_054177405.1 Leptonychotes weddellii | reverse complement strand
CTCCCAGCCCCTGCCGTCGTACCTCAAATATACCTGGAACCTAATCGTGGCCAGGCTTCAAATCTTGCCTCTCCACAGTGCCCCACTTCCTACTCCATGCAAAACAGCATGACCAAAAACAGAGCAAAAACACCCAGTTCCTTTTTGGGCAGAGCTGTTGCCTGGTTTCCTGTGCCAGAATACCTCAGTCTTGGCTTTCAGATAGGGTAAATGAATATTTATTTAGTGTTTCACTGTATTTTATGGTGGTAATATAAGGTATTGATTGAAATTATT
>NW_027819649.1:0-276 GCF_054177405.1 Leptonychotes weddellii | reverse complement strand
ATTAGCATATACCATTATATTAGTTTCGGGTGTACAACATAATGATTTGATATTTGTATACACTGTGAAACGATCATGATGGTGAGTCCAGTTAACATCCACCACCATGCATAGTTACAAGTTTTTTTTTTCTTGTGATGAGAATTTTTGAGATCTACTGTCTAGCAACTTTCAGAAACACAATACGGTATTATTAACTATAGTCACCGTGCTGTCTTTTACATCCCCACGACTTACTTATTTTACAGCTGGAAGTTGTACCCACCTAGTCTTAGT
>NW_027819648.1:0-2616 GCF_054177405.1 Leptonychotes weddellii | reverse complement strand
ACTCCTATGATTACACTAGAGAAATGAAAACATATGTCCACAAAAAAACTTGCACATGAATTAACAGCCTTATAATAGTCGAAAAGTAGAAACAGTGCAGATATCCATCAGATGACAAATGGACAGGGCGCCTGGGTGGCTCAGTTGGTTAAGCGACTGCCTTCGGCTCAGGTCATGATCCTGGAGTCCCGGGATCGAGCCCCGCATCGGGCTCCCTGCTCGGCGGGGAGTCTGCTTCTCCCTCTCCCACTCCCCGTTTGTGTTCCCTCTCTCGCTGTGTCTTTCTCTGTCAAATAAATAAATAAAATCTTTAAAAAAAAAAAAAAAAGATGACAAATGGACAAACAAAAGGTGGTCTATCCATCTATTGGAATATTATTTGGCCATAGAATGGAACAAAACACTAATATGCTACAACACGGCTGAACCTTGAAAACAGCATGCTAAAAGAAGCCAGACCCAAAGATCATATTCCGTATGATCCCATTCATAAGAAAGTTCCAGAACAGGCAAATCCAAAGAGACAGAAGGTAGATTTGTGGTTGCCAGGGGCTGGGGGGGAGGGGGGATTGCAGGGGAGGGTGACGGCAAATGGTGTGGTGGTTTCTTTCGGGCGATGGGAGTGTTCTAAACTGACTCCTGGTGGTGACAGCAGGGCGGGAACGGGAACGCACTGACAGCCGCCGAATTAGACAAGGGCTTCGAATGGGTGAACTGGGCGGTATGTGAGGTAAACTGCAGCAAAGTTATGAAAATAAAAGTCTTCCCACGGGCCTAGGAGAAAGGGCTGCACCTGGGGGTTCTACCAGAAGGGCTCAGACCAAGGCCCCGAGACTTTTGGGAGCAGCCCCACTTGCCCTTCTTTCTACCCTGGGGGATGGGAAAGGGAGTGAGCAGAAGACCAGTGTGGACGGGCCCCCAGGAGACCCACCAGCTGCTGGGAACCTGGACTCCTGAAGGCTCTAGGTCCAGGCCACAGATGCAGCTACAGGAGTCAAGGGACAAGGCTGAGGCCAGGTCAGAAGGTGAACATGCAGCCTCCAGCCGTGGGAGCCTCCAGCTGCCTGGGCTTGTGCCACAGGAGGTTCTAGGTAGACCATGAAGCCCCACATTCATTCTGGAACCTTCCTCCTCCAGATGCATGGGCTTCCCTTTTCTGAAATGCAATCTCATTCTACAATCTCTAAAATCCAACCACTTTGCTCTTCACCTTTCCAGGATTTTTGAGTAACCTCCTGTGCCAGGCCCTGTGCTGACTGCTGGGTTTCTTCCAGCTGGTTCTTTTTAGCTCCAAGCTTTCATTTTGGATCCCCCACCCTGCCCCCGCTTCTGACAAGGCACAGTCCTCCCTTGGCTCCTCAGTGATAAGTCCTTAGGTGCAGCCTGAATTCTTGACAAGGGCAAAGCCAGACTTTAGAATATGTGTTTGAGGTTTGTGGGGCATCATTTCCTGGTGACACCTGTAAATCCAAGTCATGACAAGTAGTGTTACATAATGGATGGATCTGCTCCTCCATGGGGATTTGTCCGCATTGTTATTTGCTCCCACACACACACCTTTCCCATTAAGTACCAAGCAACTGGGGATCTTTCTATGAATTGTAACACCATTTTTTAAAAATATCTTTTTCAGTAACGAGTACAAAGAGTAGAAGGATGCTTTGAGCTTTCTGAAATCCAGCTGATCTCATGACTTTCAAATGTGTCTACATGGCTTCTCTTCTAAGACTCAGAAAAATATATTTTTCTGAAGCAAACTTGACTCATTCATTAACTCAAATAGCTGTGCTCTGTTCACAAGAGCTTGATCCAAAATGCCACAAGACAAATACTGAGATCTGTGACCTCATATAAGCCCCGGTTTCTTCTACAAAATGGGGATAATAATGTCACGTGCTTGATAGAGGTGTTTAAAAAAAAATGAAGAGTGTGTGGGAGGCTCTAGCCCACGGCTGGCACAGGGGAACCACTCAGTGGAAGCTGGCTGTCAGGTTATGCCGTGTCATTTACGGCTCTGCATAAGGGTTAGTGCAGGGCAGAGTGGAGACGGATGGCCACACAGCCTCAGCGCTCGGAACTTTGTTACACTTTCCACAGCACAGAAAGCCCTCAGTCCAAGGCCTCGTGCTCAGGAAACACCAGAAACATGCAATAAATCATAATGAGTATGGTTATAAACCAAGGTCTGCTCTCGCCGGGATTCACCACTGTCCCTCAACAAATCTGCAGATACCCAAAGACCCAAACACAGAGGAAAAAAACTGTTTTAGAATAGTGAGTTATGGCCTTTTCCTTCCCCTTTCCCTTAATTTTATAAAATTAAATAAACACCTGGGAGGAAGGAAGGCATTGTAATTGCAGGTTATAATCATTATAGGTAGAGATAGGGTCTTCTGGAAGGCATGAGCATTCTTAGAGACAGTCATAGAACAGCAATGCCCCAGTGGAAGCTAAGAGGACGCTCGGGTATTTGGTTCAAGTCCAAGACCATCGTGATTCTAGTAGGTGACCTATCTTTAGGTAAGTTAGCACACAAAACAATAAAAAAAGAAAATCCCACAATTTCTGCCCACCTCTTTTTTCTTTTTTTTGAAAGGTTGAGAAATGCACCAGTTT
>NW_027819647.1:0-276 GCF_054177405.1 Leptonychotes weddellii | reverse complement strand
TGGGTATTGAGGAGGGCATGTTCTGCATGGAGCACTGGGTGTTATGCACAAACAATGAATCATGGAACACTTCATCCAAAACTAATGATGTAATGTATGGGGATTAACATAAGAATAAAAAATAAATAAATTAATTAATTAAAAAAAAAAAGAGCCCTCCTTAATACCCATCACCCAATTACCTCATCCCCTGATGCCCTCCCCTCCAGCAACCCTCAGTTTGTTCCCTAGAGTTAAGAGTCTCTTGTGGTTTGCCTCCCTCTCTGTTCTTTTTTC
>NW_027819646.1:0-276 GCF_054177405.1 Leptonychotes weddellii | reverse complement strand
GTCCATAGTTTTCTAAGAGAATTTTGGAATTTTTTGCCCCCTTCATTTTAGCCATTTGGCATGTATATGGTGGTTGCTAAGGTTTAAATTTGCATTTACCTGATGACTAATGAAGTTGAACATCTTTTCATATGTTTACTAGCCATCTGGATATCCTCTTTTGTGAAGTTTCTGTGTATTTGCCATTTCTCATTTATACCTCATGTGTATTTTTCTTTATATATTCTAGATAAAAGTCATTTGTGTAGACAAATGTTTTCTTCCATTTTGTGGGCT
>NW_027819645.1:0-276 GCF_054177405.1 Leptonychotes weddellii | reverse complement strand
GTCAGGTCTGACTGAGGGCCGGTTGGGAAGGTACCACTTTTGTCAGAAGCACATGTGTGATTCAAGTGCCTCCTGGGAAAGGTCTGGTGAGCTCTGCCTTCTCCAGGAGGTGGAAAGTAGGTGGGCCAGGGGCTTGCAGGTGAGGAGCAGACTTACGGCATCGTAGAGGGCCTTCAGGAAGTTGATTTCATCTGTCACATTCTCCACCTTAGCCTCCAGTTCCACTTTGATCATGTAGGTAGCATCGACATCCTGAGGGACAGTTCAGTCACTGTC
>NW_027819644.1:0-276 GCF_054177405.1 Leptonychotes weddellii | reverse complement strand
GGTTTGTTTGCTTTTTTATTTTTTTTTAAAGATTTTATTTATTTGAGAGAGAGAATGAGAGAGAGAGAGAGCACATTAGAGGGGGGAGGGTCAGAGGGGGAAGCAGACTCCCTGCTGAGCAGGGAGCCCGATGCGGGACTCGATCCAGGGACTCCAGGATCATGACCTGAGCCGAAGGCAGTCGCTTAACCAACTGAGCTACCCAGGCGCCCCTGTTTGCTTTTTTAGATTCCACATATGAGTGAGATCATTTTTCCAAAAAGGACATACAAATGG
>NW_027819643.1:0-276 GCF_054177405.1 Leptonychotes weddellii | reverse complement strand
TCATTTAATTAATTCATATTTTTCTTTAAGCCAGCTCACTTTTGTTTTGCTTAAATATATTTATTATTATTATTATTTTTTTTTTTTTAAAGATTTTATTTATTTATTTGAGACAGAGAGAATGAGAGACAGAGAGCATGAGAGGGAGGAGGGTCAGAGGGAGAAGCAGACTCCCTGCCGAGCAGGGAGCCCGATGCGGGACTCGATCCCGGGACTCCAGGATCATGACCTGAGCCGAAGGCAGTCGCTTAGCCAACTGAGCCACCCAGGCGCCCT
>NW_027819642.1:0-276 GCF_054177405.1 Leptonychotes weddellii | reverse complement strand
TCTCTGTTTCGGGGACTCTGAGGAGCCCCACTGTGACATGTGAACGCAGTGTCTGCTCCCAGAGCCCTGCCTCCTCAATGCTGGTGTTCGTGTGTGTGTATAAGCGTTTTTACTAGATACCAGTTAACAGGTTCCCACAGAGGCCTTTGCGAATTTGGGCAATTATAGCAATGCTGCTGCGTAAACGCGTCAGTCGTTCTGAGGCCGTGAGCTTGCAGTTATTCGAGCTGCTGAATTAGAGATCAGACATGTGTCCAGTTTTCGTACACGCTGATG
>NW_027819641.1:0-276 GCF_054177405.1 Leptonychotes weddellii | reverse complement strand
GGCGCCTGGGTGGCTCAGTCGTTAAGCGTCTGCCTTCGGCTCAGGTCATGATCCCAGGGTCCTGGGATCGAGCCCCACATCGGGCTCCCTGCTCCGCGGGAAGCCTGTTTCTCCCTCTCCCTCTCCCCCTGCTTGTGATCCTGCTCTCACTGTGTCTCTCTCTGTCAAATAAATAAATAAAATCTTAAAAAAAAAAAAAAGAAATAGCTTGATAGTGGGGTGCTTTAAAATGGAAAAAAAAAAAGGAAAGAAAGGAGAAAAAAGCTGGTGACTGAT
>NW_027819640.1:0-276 GCF_054177405.1 Leptonychotes weddellii | reverse complement strand
TTGATGCCAGTGTCAGCTGAGGTTTTTTGAAGCTAAAGTCCTGGAACATGTTTGGGATCTGGCTCTTAAATGCTATCAGGTGTTTGGGGCCTAAGATAAAACTCGGAGTATGATTAACTTTCTTGCTTCTCCCTTGAAGTGGGAACATAAATTCTTTGGCTTATTCAGAGACAAAATATACAGTATGAGTAAATGGGGCTAACAGAAGATCAACAGAGACGGAGCCTTTCTAAAATGGAGTCCCTTCAGCCTCCCTACCTCAAAGGGAAATTTTGT
>NW_027819639.1:0-276 GCF_054177405.1 Leptonychotes weddellii | reverse complement strand
TTGCTTAAAGGATACCTTTTAATATTTCTTGCAGGGTGGGTTAGTGATCACAAATTCTTTTAGTTTCTGTTTGTCCTGGAAGCTTTTTATCTCTCCTCATATTTTGAATGACATCCTTACTGGATAAAGTATTCTTGGCTGCATATTTTTCTTATTTAGCACCCTGAATATATCATGCCAGTCCTTTCTGGCCTGCCAGGTTCCTGTGGTTAGGTCAACTGCCAGTCTAATGTTTCTACCCTTGTAGATTATGGACCTTTTGTGCCCAGCTGCTTT
>NW_027819638.1:0-276 GCF_054177405.1 Leptonychotes weddellii | reverse complement strand
TGTCTACCAAAACCACACTAAAAAGAATTTTGAAAGGTTTTTTAAAAATAGAATCCAACAAGTTCAGGGAGAATAAGAGAGGAGAAAATAGCAATAAAATTCCAAAAGCTGGAAATCAGAGAGATGAGTGGTAATAAATTACAAAACCAAGAAAACTGAATATTAAGGTACCAGTAAAAAAGTCAGAGAATCAACCCAACTAATACTAGAAACTTTCCTGAAGTTTCGGGAATTGGCAGCACTGGGTCCTTCGGGAAGTGAGAATGAAGAAAATTA
>NW_027819637.1:0-2617 GCF_054177405.1 Leptonychotes weddellii | reverse complement strand
AGAAAGAAAAGTATCATATGATCTCACTGATAAGAGGAATTTGAGAAACAAGACAGAGGATCATAGAGGAAGGGAGGGAAAAATGAAACAAGATGAAACCAGAGAGGGTTTCTCTCTTCAGGAAATAAACTGAGGGCTGCTGGAGTGTAAGGGGATGGGGGGGAGGGGGATGGGGTGGCTGGGTGATGGACTTTGGGGAGGGTATGTACTATGGTGAGCGCTACGAATTGTGTAAAACTGATGAATCACAGACCTGTACCCCTGAAAAAATAATATGTTAATAAAAAATTTTTAAAAAATAAATAAATGCAGGATATAACCCTTTTGAAATAATCCATTGGTTCAAATAAATAATTATTTCCTCAAAAGTTTTTAATCAAATTCAGGTTTTAAATAGAAAGATTATTAACATTGTATTTTACTACCAAAAGCTTATTGAATGATTCTGATCATTTCAAAACAGAGGGTATAACAAGAAATTTCATTATTATTCTAATCCA
Organism: Leptonychotes weddellii; assembly: GCF_054177405.1. Lineage (NCBI taxonomy): Eukaryota > Metazoa > Chordata > Mammalia > Carnivora > Phocidae > Leptonychotes > Leptonychotes weddellii. The sequence continues at coordinate 2,117 of NW_027819637.1, read as the reverse complement.
GTCTTATGATTTCATACAACCCAAAACTACAAAGACATTTGGAATCAGAACACTGAGTTACTCCCTTCCTTTCCAAGTAAACAGAGAACCAAACATTAAACAAACTTGTAAAGAAGTGAACTCAGATTTAACTATCATGTCACATTGTTCTGGTAGCTAGCATGGTTGATCTTTGTTAAGTATGAAAAACAAAGAATTATGAGATAAGCTCCAAGTTCCCTTGGGAATTAATATTAACCTGTATTTCTATTATTGAAATTTGTTAAATTCCCAGGACACCACTCTCATATACTAAACATATACAAACCTATTTTATTACTAACTGTAATTTTAAATTATCTTCCATTTTGGTTATCTAATTCAAACCTAAGCCCCTCCACATTTTAGCATGCTTAATTGAAATCTGTCTGTAAATTTAAATTGTATCTGTTGGGATTCTCATACTTTCCAGGATGAGTGGTTAATATGTATATGTTCAGACCAATGTGCAAGCCTAACTTTGGTCATTTTTTGTGTAGTTCAAGTTCTGTCTTGTCCTCTCATATTAATCCTCCAGAAAAAAAAAAAAAAAAGGACAAAGCATCTGTTCAGTACCAGGGTGCTAAAACAGAGTAAGTAAAAAAGGGCTTAGGAGGAGCAAACATCCCTCTGATTTTGTTGGCTTCTTTTTAAAGCCTCTCAGGTAGAAGGAACATCTATACAGGGACATCTAGTGGCAAAGAGGAATCAATACAGTATTGGGTTCATGACAATATTGGAACTTTACCTTTGCTCCATCTTCATACATCAAAAGGAATAAATTCCTGAGCTCTAGATAATGGCCATTTACAGCACTAATAATAGCATTTTAACAACAACAAGGAAATTGAAAAATCAAAGAATTTGAACCGAATCTTCTTTTTTTCATGATAATGAAACTAAGCTTATAGTCCAGATGGATTTGTTCCTGCCAGGTTCCTCTATTTTTTCAAGCCATAGTACTGTTAAGAACTAAAGAATGGTTTTACCAAAATTAATCTTTCCAGAAGCATTGAAAGCCAGAATAAACCAATTCCCCTTTCTGTTGTAGATCATTAGTTTAATAGCATTATTTTATAAAGCAATAATGACTGTAATAAAAAAACTAATAGAAAACTAACAACCTATATCGCAATTAAAATCATGAAAATAAAGTAACAGCAAATCTTAAACTATTCAGTATCCTTAAGATATTTTCTTAATGTGCCTCTTTTACAAACATCTTTTTGCTTCTTTTTTAAAAAACGAGATTAAAAATTAGGTAAAAACTACTTCAATGCAAATACTATTTTTCCCATTAGCTTTCTTTCCTGATAAACAGGAAAAGCAACTGCTTTTCAGGTACTCCTGGAGAGCTTTATAGCCAAAAAACAAAAAAAGGGGGATGGGGGTGAGCATTTAGATCTGGGTCTCAAAATGAATGTGTTAGTAAGGACTCCAGGCACAATGTTTTGATTTTAAATTAATACTGACCTTCATTTCTTTGACCAACTTGGAATCTTACTAAGGCTGAACTTGAAAATGGGCATTCAATTGGCAAGATGTTTTGTGTTCACCTTGCCTCCCACGTGAATTACCTTCCACCTTCAGGGAAAGTGGCCTGAGCAACCACCAACTCCTCCGTGTGCTCACTCTTCTACTACCAATGCCAGTCCTTTTGTTCTTCATGATTACCATCACTTTCCCCTTTGCACTGAAAGAAGAGTGGACTTTCATATTTTAATGGCCAATTCTCATTCACGTAAGTTTATGAAAATATTAAGGTTGTATTTGGAATTGTTATGCAGTCATAGGCAGAGCTGATATTTTCACTGATCTGGGCACCTTATTTGTTCTTTTGTTGTTACTTTTTTATTATTATTATTATTATTTTATCTTAATCACCATACATTACATCATTAGTTTTTGATGTAGTGATCCACGATTCATTGTTTGTGTATAACACCCAGTGCTCCATTCAGTACATGCCCTCTTTAATACCCATCACCAGGCTAACCCATCCCCTCCCTCCCCTCTAGAACCCTCAGTTTGTTTCTCAGAGTGCATAGTCTCTCATGGTTAGTCTCCCCCTCCGATTTCGCCCCCTTCATTATTCCCCT
>NW_027819636.1:0-276 GCF_054177405.1 Leptonychotes weddellii | reverse complement strand
TTCTTGGTTCTTTTTTAGCTAGGTTCAGCAAATTCTTTGACTTCTCTGAACCTCTGTCTCCATGTCTGTGAAATGGGTATAATGATGCCCACTTTGCCCAAGACCAGGTACATTGTAGGCAAATGACGCTACCTTTCCATCTTCGGCTCATGCCGCTCATGAGCAGACACAGTGTAAAATCCCCTGGCCAAGGTGTTCCGAGCCCCCTCCCCTTGGTGCTGAGACTGTCCTCATCCCCATCCCTTGAGGGCTGACAGTCCTGACAAGGGGGCTGCT
>NW_027819635.1:0-276 GCF_054177405.1 Leptonychotes weddellii | reverse complement strand
CTTTCTTTTTCTTTCCTTTCTTTCTTTTTCTTTCCTTTCTTTCTTTCCTCTTTCTTTCTTTCTTTCTTCTTTCTTCTTTCTTTCTTTCTTTCTTTCTTTCTTCTTTCTTTCCTTTTTTCTTTTTTTCTCTTTCTTCCTTCTTTCCTTCCTTCCTTCCTTCTTTTTTTCCTGTCCTTTGCCTTTCAAATTAGCTATAGTAAAGTATGCACTGTTTTTCAACTGTGAAATCAAAACTTTGTTTATAAGAAGAACCCTATGAGAAAGTTTACAATTGTT
>NW_027819634.1:0-276 GCF_054177405.1 Leptonychotes weddellii | reverse complement strand
TGTTATGCACAAACAATGAATCATGGAACACTTCATCTAAAATTAATGATGTAATATATGGGGATTAACATAAGAATAAAAAAATAAAAAAAAATAAAAAAAGAAATTGAAGATGACACAAACAAATGGAAAGATAGTCCATGCTCATGGTTTGGAAGAATTAATATTGTCAATAATTCCATATTACCCAAATCAATATATAGATTCAATGCATTCCCTATCAAAATACTAACAGCATTTTTCCACAAAACTAGAACAAATAACAGGAAAATTTAT
>NW_027819633.1:0-276 GCF_054177405.1 Leptonychotes weddellii | reverse complement strand
GACTCTTTTTTTTAAGATTTTATTTATTAAAAAAAAAAAGATTTTATTTATTTATTTGAGAAAGAGCGAGAGAGAGTGTGAGCGGGGGAGGGGCAGAGGGAGAGGGAGAATCAGACTCGCCGCGGAGCAAGGAGCCCAACGTGGGACTCGATCCCAGGACCCTGAGATCATGACCTGAGCCGAAGGCAGACGCTTAACCGACTGAGCCACCCAGATGCCGCCCCCTTACGACTTTCTTAATAACATTTTCTTTTTTCTAGCTGACTTTCTCGTAAG
>NW_027819632.1:0-276 GCF_054177405.1 Leptonychotes weddellii | reverse complement strand
CCTGAGAGGAGACGAAATCCAGGTCTCCTACTCCTCCGCCATCTTGCTCCGCCCCCTATATGTTTCTTGACATACAAATTTCTTTTAGTATTTAAGTACCCAAATATACAATTTGCCTCTATAGGTCCCTTCAAGCTTTTTTGTTTAGAATACCATTTTCCCTCCCTGAGGTCACAGAAATAGTCATCTGTGTTTTCTGCTTCTTTTGTAGTTTTACTTTATTCATTTAAATGTTGAATCCATCTGAAATTATACCTGCCAAATGCTGTGAGATGG
>NW_027819631.1:0-276 GCF_054177405.1 Leptonychotes weddellii | reverse complement strand
CTCACTCTAATTCTTTCACTCTCTTTCTCACTCTTACACTCACACTCATTCACGGACACTCGTTCACTCACACTCAATTGCACACTCAGTCACACTTGCTTTCACTCACTGTCACTCACTCGCTCTCTCTCACACTCTCACTTTCACATCCACTCACACCCACTGTCACTCTCAGTCTCTCTCACTCTCTCACTCTCTCACTCTCAGTCTCTCACTCACACTCTCACACACTCTCAGTCTCTCAGTCTCACTCAGTCTCTCTCACACACTCATTCT
>NW_027819630.1:0-276 GCF_054177405.1 Leptonychotes weddellii | reverse complement strand
CTTGGTTGTAACTCTGTGGAATATTTACTTACCTGCCTTCCCCTCCCCGACATTTGTGTGCCTTTCGGATCAGTTCCTCTTTATTAGGTTTTAGTTTTTGTTTTGTTTTGTTTTCCCAGCAAGTCAATTGTTATTAAACTTTGGTGTGTATCAAAGTCACCTTGAAGTTATTATTAAAAATTCACATTCTCTCCAAACATTTGAATTCACAATCTTCAGAGGAGTGGTACATGAAATGGGAAATCTTGCCCTCGTTATTAACTGATCTGCAGGGTT
>NW_027819629.1:0-276 GCF_054177405.1 Leptonychotes weddellii | reverse complement strand
CCTGGCTTCAGCCTTGTTTCAGGCTACGGTTCTGGCAGGAATCTGGCCACACCTGCTGGCAGCATCTCTTCCTTGATTCTGGTTCTCAGCACTGTCTGCTTCTTCCCCTTCAGCCTCAGAAGCGGCAATGGCTTTCCACTGCTGCTAGACTCTGGGTATCTCAGCATGCCTCATTTCCCCCTCAACCCTTTTTTTTTTTAAATTTTTTTTTATTCTTATGTTAATCCCCATACATTACATCATTAGTTTTAGATGTAGTGTTCCATGATTCATTGT
>NW_027819628.1:0-276 GCF_054177405.1 Leptonychotes weddellii | reverse complement strand
TGTTATGCACAAACAATGAATCATGGAACACTACATCTAAAACTAATGATGTAATGTATGGGGATTAACATAAGAATAAAAAAAAAAAAGAAAGAAAATCTAGTTTTTAATAGTGCCTTTTAATATTCTCTTTCCTTGACTTGGGCCAGTTTGCCTGGTTTTTTTAAGGAGTAGGATCAAAGTCACCTCTTCAGTACCTGACTATTGCCTAAGGCAGCCCAAGTAGCTCACCCTCTCTCAGTCTTATCAAGTGTATTTTCTTTACAATATATTTTC
>NW_027819627.1:0-276 GCF_054177405.1 Leptonychotes weddellii | reverse complement strand
CTCCCATTCCCTGATTGATCATAGAATCAATCTCATGACTGATAAGAGATAAGGCTCTATCATCTCCCTAATTCCTCCCCTAATGAGCTTCATCTGGAGCTTGTTAGAAATGCAGAATCTCAGGTTCCCCGGGAGTCTCTGAGTCTGCATTGTAACAAAATCCTGGGCAATTTAAGTGTTCATCAGGCTTTGAGAAGTGGTCTAAGGAGCTCCGGATGTACAGATATTGCTGAGGTCAGTGTTCTAATTGGGTGGCTGGATACAAGCGGGGAATCT
>NW_027819626.1:0-2617 GCF_054177405.1 Leptonychotes weddellii | reverse complement strand
ACTGGGCGCACCAAGCCGTCCCCAGCAATGCCCACCACGGGGGCCACCACGTCATCCCCAGGCACGCCCACCACGGGGGCCACCACGCTGTCCCCAGCGACACCCACCACGGGGCGCACCAAGCCGTCCCCAGGCACGCCCACCACGGGGCCCACCACGCTGTCCCCAGTGACGCCCACCACGGGGGCCACCACGCCATTCCACTCTGTGCCCCTTATCCGGGTCTCCACGGCCTCCACACTCAGCCCCCAAGGCAGTGCGTCCACACCCTGGCACACCAAGACCTGGCCCGGACTCCCCAGTGCTGTGCCCAGCACAGCCGCGGCCACCTCCAGCACAGGGCCCAGCCCTGGAGCCTCCCTATCACCCCTCACGCCCTCGGCCACCAGCTCTCCGCCCGGCACCACCTTGGGCCTCTCCACGGCCGCCTCCAGGGCCACGTCACCCACGGGCAAGTTCGAGAGTCCCCGGCCTGTGACCTCCAGTCCCACACAGGCCCCCCCATCCCCCGTGGCCGGGTCCACGGCCTGTGAGCCCCGCTGTGCCTGGACGGACTGGCTAGACGAGAGCTACCCGGTGCCGGGGGCCTCTGGTGGGGACTTCGAGACCTACGCCAACCTCCGGACCATGGGCAAAGCCATCTGCAAGCAGCCGCTGGAGCTGCAGTGCCGGGCGGAGGGGTGGCCAGAGACGCCCCTGCAGGAGCTGGGCCAGGTGGTGCGCTGCAGCCTGGAGGACGGCCTGGTGTGCCGCAATCAGGACCAGGCCGGCCCGTTCAAGATGTGCCTCAACTACCACATCCGTGTGCTCTGCTGTGAGGACTATGGCCACTGCCCCAGCACCCTGGCCACCACCGTGGTCACCATGCAGAGCACCAACCTGGGTCTGACCCCCATGCCGGCCACCAGCACCACGGCCTCCAGTCCTACGGCCCCCAGCACCGGCCGGACCGCGGCCTCCTCCAAGTGCCAGCCCACCTGCCGCTGGACCGCCTGGCTGGACAGCGACCAGCCCCTGCCCGGCCGCTACGGGGGGGACATCGAGACCTACTACCACATCTGGGACACTGGCAGCCAGCTCTGTATGGAGCCCGAGGCCATCGAGTGCCAGGCTGTGCTCTACCCGGATGTGCCCTTGGGGCAGCTGGGCCAGGACGTGCGGTGTGATGTGAACTATGGGCTCATTTGCAGGAACAACTGGCAGAGGGGGGGCCATACCTGCCTCAACTACCACATCCGCGTGCTCTGCTGTGAGGACAAGAGCCACTGCACCAACTCCCCCGCCACGGAGCCCACCAGCACCAGCACTCGACGAAGTTCATCGGGGGTCACTAGCCCCACCTCCCAGACCGGCCCCTCCTCCCCCGGGACCACCCTGGGGGTCACGAGCCCCACCTCCCAGATAGGACCCTCCTCCCCTGCGACCACCCTGAGGGTCACTAGTCCCACCTCCCAGACAGGACCCTCCTCCCCTGGGACAACCCTGGGGGTCACTAGCCCCACCTCCCAGACAGGACCCTCCTCCCCCGGGACCACCCTGGGGGTCATGAGCCCCACCTCCCAGATAGGACCCTCCTCCCCTGCGACCACCCTGAGGGTCACTAGTCCCACTTCCCAGACAGGACCCTCCTCCCCTGGGACAACCCTGGGGGTCACTAGCCTCACCTCCCAGACAGGACCCTCCTCCCCTGGGATCACCCTGGGGGTCACTAGCCTCACCTCCCAGACAGGACCCCTTTCCCCCAGGATCACCCTGAGGGTCACTAGCCCCACCTCCCAGACGGGACCCTCCTCACCCGGGACCACCCTGGGGGTCACTAGCCTCACCTCCCAGACGGGACCCTCCTCCCCTTGGGCCACTGTGAGGGTCACTAGCCTCACCTCCCAGACAGGACCCTCCTCCCCTGGGAACACCCTGGGGGTCACTAGCCTCACCTCCCAGACGGGACCCTCCTCCCCTGGGACCACCCTGGGGGTCACTAGTCCCACCTCCCAGACGGGACCCTCCTCACCCGGGACCACCCTGGGGGTCACTAGTCCCACCTCCCAGACAGGACCCTCCTCCCATCAGACCACCCTGAGGGTCACTAACCCCACCTCCCAGACAGGACCCTACTCCTCAGGGACCACCCTGGGGGTCACTAGCCTCACCTCCCAGACAGGACCCTCCTCCCCCGAGACCACCCTGGGGGTCACTAGCCTCACCTCCCAGACAGGACCCTCCTCCCCTGGGACCACCCTGGGGGTCACTGTCTCTACCACCAGCCCCAGCATAGGCCAAATGTCATCTGGGGTCATTAAGCTGAGCACCACCACCACCCAGCCCTCCTCCCCGGAGACCATGCAGAGAGTCACTGTATCCACCACCCAGATTTTTCCTTCCTCCCCCAGGACCACCCAGTCAGGATCCTCCTCCCCCGAGACCACCCAGGGGGTCCCTGTCTCCACCACCCAGACGCTTGCTACCCCTGCCAGGACCACAGAGAGGGTCTCCAGCCCCGGTCCCTCTGCCTCCCTGAGGACCCCGACGGCCACCACCAAGCCCACCTCACCCAGTGTACCCACCACGGTCCCCGTGGTGACCTCCAGCACGTGGATCCCCCCCGAGTCCACGCCCA
>NW_027819625.1:0-276 GCF_054177405.1 Leptonychotes weddellii | reverse complement strand
TTCTTGGTTCTCTTTTAGCTAGGTTCAGCAAATTCTTTGACTTCTCTGAACCTCTGTCTCCATGTCTGTGAAATGGCTATAATGATGCCCACTTTGCCCAAGACCAGGTACATTGTAGGCAAATGACGCTACCTTTCCATCTTCGGCTCATGCCGCTCATGAGCAGACACAGTGTAAAATCCCCTGGCCAAGGTGTTCCCAGCCCCCTCCCCTTGGTGCTGAGACTGTCCTCATCCCCATCCCTTGAGGGCTGACAGTCCTGACAAGGGGGCTGCT
>NW_027819624.1:0-276 GCF_054177405.1 Leptonychotes weddellii | reverse complement strand
GCTTGAGGACCATGCATGTTGAGGAGCATATTTGTAGAGAGGAGCAAGGTGAAGCTTCACAGAAACAGTGAAACCCGGGCCAAAGGAGCAGCTATAATTACTTCCCAGTCATGCTCCAGCTTCCAGATCGCTAAGCTTTCCCAGAATTAACTTCGAATGTACCTGATACTTTAAAATAGTTCCTTCTTTTTTTTAAAGTCACACCTGAGTGTTAGTTTGTATCATCCAACATAAATTTGATTTAAAAAAAACCAAGGAGAGAAGAAAGGAAGAGAG
>NW_027819623.1:0-276 GCF_054177405.1 Leptonychotes weddellii | reverse complement strand
CCTATCTTAAGTACTATGCTGTCAGTATTTTGTTACACTCTCTCCTTTTATTATAGAGCACCATGCCACCCTCTCTGTGTGTGTGTCTTCCTCACTTCGCATTCGCTAATGTCTTATTGGTAGCTTGCCATTCTGGTGGGATTGGCACACAGTATAAATCAGGTCTTTTATTTATATTCTTGCTTGTCTAGATCCAGGCTCTGGCAAACCATGGCCCATGGGCCTTCAATCTGTTTATGTAAATTAGGTCTTAGTGGAATACAGACCCATCCATTT
>NW_027819622.1:0-276 GCF_054177405.1 Leptonychotes weddellii | reverse complement strand
GGTGCTCCCTATCTGACCCCAAATTCTGCTTCCCACCTTTTCTTTTTCTTCTGCTCTGCCTTTTCACTCTGTTTCCGTAATCTCTTCTGGTCTGGATGCATAGAAGGGTGATCATGGATACAATTCAAAGTTTCTAATTCTTGTATTTAAAAATTATTTTAAGCTATTTATGAGTCCCCAGTACCTTGCTTTCCTGTGTGATGAATGCATTTGCTCTAACAGGGCACATGGGCAGCTGGTAGAAATCCTGCTGAGTAAAGAGTCACTCTGCAGGCG
>NW_027819621.1:0-276 GCF_054177405.1 Leptonychotes weddellii | reverse complement strand
TCGACAAAGAGGCACAACATTACTTTCCTCTTTGGCTTTTCTGTTGGGATGACTAGCATGCTGCTCCATCGGGACACCAACAGGTGTGCCTGTGCTGTTAGTCAAAAGCCTCCTGCCCAGCACCCACCCTCGTAGTTGATACACATGCGTGGTGGTGTGCCGGCCAGCTTCGTTGAGGTTTTGATTTGGATTTCCCTGATGCTGAGCGATATTGAGCACTTTTTCGTGTGTCTGTTGGCCATTTGGATGTCTTCTTTGGAAAAATATCTGTTCATG
>NW_027819620.1:0-276 GCF_054177405.1 Leptonychotes weddellii | reverse complement strand
CATAAAATAATAGATTTGCGACATGTGACAAATTTAGTTACTGTCCTTCAAAAATGACCTCATTTTGCTGACGGGTCACTGATCCCCTGGTGCAATTACTTAACAGACTCATTTTCCCCGTAGGAAGCTGTTGCCCCGAGCCAGCCCGGATCCACGGCTTGCAATCTGTTTTTCCTCAAGGCAGAGGGCTCTGTTCCTCAACGTCCTTTACGACTGAGCAAAACCACGACTGAGCAGGGGGGATGACAATGCTGTGCTGGGGAGTGAGAGCGAGGT
>NW_027819619.1:0-276 GCF_054177405.1 Leptonychotes weddellii | reverse complement strand
GGCACGTTCTGCATGGAGCACTGGGTGTTAGGCACAAACAATGAATCATGGAACACTACATCTAAAACTAATGATGTAATGTATGGGGATTAACATAAGAATAAAAAAAATTTAAAAAAATAATAATCCTTATGCCAAAGTGGCATATTTTGAGGTGTCATATTCTGGATCAGCAAATAATTTTTGGATATCAGCTATATGCCAGACTCCGGGCACTAGAGTTCATGGAACTTGCTTTTTGGTTAGAGAGACAGAATATAAATAAACAGAAAATAT
>NW_027819618.1:0-276 GCF_054177405.1 Leptonychotes weddellii | reverse complement strand
GCCAAGAACAGAGGTCAGTAGTCCCTCCTTATCTGTGGTTTTGCTTTCCACGGAGTCAGTTATCCATGGTTAGCCGTGGTCTGGGTCTGATTTAAAGTTGCAGGCTTCCTCCTGATAAATCTCTATCCCTTTAGCTGCTTTGTTTTTCCCAGTGCTATTTACTGTGCCGTTAAACATGACACATTTCTTATTACTTCCAGTTTTTTGTCTCTCCTCATTGGGAGGTAAATTCCCTGGAGTCAAGAGTTTGGGTCTGTTTTTTATCATTGTTTATAT
>NW_027819617.1:0-276 GCF_054177405.1 Leptonychotes weddellii | reverse complement strand
CCTTTACATGTGAACTGTTTTTTTCCTTTATTTCTGTAAGTTTCTAGTATCTACTGTTTGTCCTCAGAATTCCGAAACTTCAGAGTAATATATCTAGAATGTTTTACATGACATGCACCCCACCCCACCTTGGCTGCCTTTCTGATCTTATCCATAACCACTCTCTTTTCTATAGCCAGATTAACCTCCTTTCTTTTCCGCTGTCTTGTCCAAGAATGGTCTCGCCTCAGAGCCTTCATCCTTCCTATTCCCCCTGCGTGGAAGGTTCTCCCAGAT
>NW_027819616.1:0-276 GCF_054177405.1 Leptonychotes weddellii | reverse complement strand
TTTACTCAAGTAAAAGCAGAATTATACAGCTGACAAGAGAACTAAGTATTTCACATCATTAAATTAAGAGCATTTAACTGAATTACAAGTGCTCTTAATTATTTATCAGGAAGAGTAACAACTCCTCTCTCCTATGATTTATTTCCCTTTACTTTCATTTATTTGCATAAGTATGTAATGAACGTCTCTTTCCCCACATCCAGGAACATGAGTGTGCGTGTGATTTATTACACCAGTAATTGGAGTTGTCATCTGATCCCCAATTCATGCTTCATT
>NW_027819615.1:0-2617 GCF_054177405.1 Leptonychotes weddellii | reverse complement strand
GGGGTGGCCTTTGGGCACCACGCCAAGTTCATCGCTTCAACGGGCATGGACAGGAGCCTCAAGTTCTACAGTCTGTAGGCCCTGGCCCTTTGGATCTGGGAGCTGGGCCTCATCTCAGTAGCGGGGTAGAATTAGGGTGGGGGGGTGGGGGGGAGGAAGGGGAGAGACTACTGGGGGAGGGGGGTCTCTGGGGCGGGGCATTCACATCATTTCACTCTGGTCTGGGTGGTGACCTGAGAGCCACGGCGGCGGGGACCACCCTCATCCATGCCACCTCCAGCCTGACAGGAAGGATCATGGGAGGTAGAACTGTCACCCTGTGAAGGCTCGGGTCGGAGCCCAGGGCCTCTCCCCTCATGGCACTCATTGAGTTTCAGTTCCTGGGAGATGGGGAGAGGCTGAGCCAAGGGAAGTGTGAAGGGGATGGGCGTGAGGGCTCTTGCAGGTTTTTGTAAGCAGTGATTTAGTTTCATTAAAAAAAGAAAACAATAAACAGCACCTCCCTGTGTGTGTCTATAAAAGGAAGCCCAAGCTGGGAAGGTCGGGGAGGGAGCACATTGGCCAGAAAGACTTTCATGGCCCTTCAGGGCTCTGCAGGCCTCGACCTTGTGTTTCACAGTCATTCATCTGTGTTGCCAGATGTCGCTCGCGTGCCGCCACTTCCTTGTGGGGTTGCCTTCCACAGCAGCCAAGGGAGGGGGACGTGAGGGAAAAATAGCCTTTTTTTGCTGGTGAGGAAGTGTGAACCTGTCAGGAAGGAGTCTTCTGCTGTGGGTGCTGCAGAACCTGTCCCAGGTCAGCTTAAATCCAGAAGATTTTCCAGACTCTGGCTTTTGAACATTGGAAGTAGAGCTGGTTCCAGGGGAGACTGCCAGCACAGTAAAGCAACAGAAGGTGAGATCGCCAGCGCCTCTTCTGGGGGTGGAAGTAGGGCTCCTTGGCTACTGAAGGTGGGGTGGCCTCTTGCACGTGATAACGAAGTTGAAGTCTTAGTGCTTATTTGCTAAAAGGGAGGAGGGGTGTTGCTGGCAGGGGGAGTTTCTAAGGGGGAATGACAGAGGTGGGCCGAGGGGCGGGGGTGGTGGCCCAGGGAGGTCTTCAGGACCCTGGACAAGAGCAGTCCCGCAGCGTGTTGGGCTGGAAGCTTGCTGGAGCCCGTAAGGGAATGTGAGGTGAGACTTGGGGGGCCGTGACTGAGGTACTGTGCTGGGGTGGGGGGCAGTGCGGCCAAGCACGGCGGTCCCCACTCGTGCCACGCAACAGCTCTGTGCGTGTTCTGCTGGGTCAGCGTCCCATGGTCCAGAAAGTTCGGGCCCACTGCTCTCCCCCTCGGAGGCTCACAATGCTTACTAGCTAGTAAGGCCTTTGGAAACTGCAACAAAACCTTTTAACTGTTTGACCCAGTTTTCACAGATGTTTGACTAGGACGGCCTTTGTGTGTGTGTATCTGTAATGGTCCGTGGACCCCGCCTTTGGAACACACACCAGAGTTGTAGCTGTTGGCAGATGGCGCTGCAGTGGGCGTCTCCGAGCGCCAGCCTCTTGTTAGTTCAGTTCTCACAGGAGACTCCCGAGAGGGGAGTGACGAGGCGGCGTTTGAACACCTGGAGGTTTTCCAGCATTTGCCAATCAAAGGCCAGTTTTGGGTATCCTGGTTTGAAAAGTGTGGGGTTGTCCCTTTTTCAGAAAAGAGCTGTCACGTGGTTCTTCTGAGGCTGGACACACTTTGAAAGGAGGACGGGATGGAGCTGCTCTTTGCAGGTGGTCGGGTAGCACCAGGCAAGGTGGGGAAGGGCGGAGCCGGACCTCCGCCAGCCCAGCACTAAGCCATGGGTTGGTTCCTGGCTGGATGTGACTATGCGTCGTTAGGTCAGCTTTGTTTCCAGGAAAACCATTTAAGAGATAAAGGGAGGTTCTCAGGGGACTCCGGGGTTAGGAGGGGCGCTGTGGTGTGAAGCATGTGTTGTGTCCATGCTTACATGCATTTTTTGGCAGGGGAGGGGCTTGGAATACATCTCAGAGGATCTCAAAGGGACTCTAGTCCCACCCCCACCCTTTTCCAAACCACCGCTCTAGAACTGGGGCCTGGCTCTGCTCTCCTGGCCTTGGGAGCCGCATGTTTGGGTTAGAAGTCCTAAAATGCTTTCGACTCCATCCTGCCATCTGTCCCCTTATATTAGCTGTGTTCTGATTCCCTCATTTTGTTCTTGAAACTACCTGGTGTTTAGCTGTCCAACCGAGCAGCTTCCCTGCACCCCGTGGAGCCTCAGGCCTCCTCCTCTGCAGTCCAGGGTATGAGGTAGGAGCGCAGAATCCCAGCTCTGGCACTTGGGGGTGGGGGGCTCCTCCAGATTATATGACTTCCTTCGGTTCCGGTTTCTTCAGAAGTTGGGGATATTGTATTTAGTAGGGATATTGTAAAACTTAAGTGAATTAGAGTGTAGAGAAGTTTGTAGAATGGTCGGTGCACGGGATACATGCTGTGTATATTATGCCTGCTGCTGTCAGTCCAGCTGCCATCCCCCCATTACTGCCGCCCCCCATCAGTGCTACTCCTTCTCCTGCTGCTACTCCTCCTCCTGCTGCTCCTGCCACCCCCCACCACTGCCGCCCCCCC
>NW_027819614.1:0-276 GCF_054177405.1 Leptonychotes weddellii | reverse complement strand
TGAACTTTTGAATATGTCTCATTATATATATTTATGTATAAATTTGATTTTAGCAGTATATACTTCAGATGGAATAGCAAGACAGTAAGAACTGGATTTCTTTAAGCATGTCTTCATTGTTATTAGATATTACTAATGTTTTGCTGAATGACATTCACAAGATAAATTCTACTTGACAATGATGCATTTTTTTTTTTTTGGTTTCTGCTAGTGTTGCTTCTCTTTTTTTATTGTTATGTTAATCCCCATACATTACATCATTAGTTTTAGATGTAG
>NW_027819613.1:0-276 GCF_054177405.1 Leptonychotes weddellii | reverse complement strand
CCTGCGCCCTCTTCAGGGCTGAGCCATGGCAAGCCTGCTCCCTCAACCCATACCCAAGCCTGCGTCCCGCTCAGTCCAGCATCCTAAAGGACACACGGAAGTGGAGGAGCGATACTTTGGAGATACTAGACTTCTTTTTCCACTCCACCCTCTGTTCATGGTTGCAGGGAGAAGTCACAGGGGAACCAAGCAGTGTCCTGAGAACCCACACCCTCACAGGCCTCAGAAGCATCTGAGGGTGTGTGTAGGCAGAGGGGAGGTGGCGGGGGGGCTGGG
>NW_027819612.1:0-276 GCF_054177405.1 Leptonychotes weddellii | reverse complement strand
TGTCTTTCTCTGACTTATTTCGCTTAGCATAATACCCTCTAGTTCCATCCATGTCATTGCAAATGGCAAGATTTCTTTCTTTTTTTGATGGCTGCATAATATTCCACAGAGAAATACCTAGAGAGATTTTTATAACACAGGCTGTTCAACCCCATGCCTGTTCCACTGAATCAGGATCAGTGAGGATGATGTGCGGAAGTTTTTTAAACTCTCACTGACAGTATCCAGAGTGGACAGAGGTTCTGCTAGAGAATTAGCCCTACAGAAAATTATTTG
>NW_027819611.1:0-276 GCF_054177405.1 Leptonychotes weddellii | reverse complement strand
CTTCCGTGTGTTTCCTGTATCATCAATATTTTCCTCTAGTAGGTCATTACCTCTAATAGAGTGTAACCACAAACATGATGTTCTTTCTTCCATTTTTCTCTTGATCCCACTTCCCCTTCCAGCAGTCGCTCCATTCCTCTAGTCCCCTTGATAACAAAACTTCCCCCAAAGACTTGTTTATATTTCTTTTTTTTTTTTTAAGTATAACTTTATTTATTTATTTATTTATTTTTTTAATCTTATGTTAATCCCCATACATTACATCATTAGTTCTAG
>NW_027819610.1:0-276 GCF_054177405.1 Leptonychotes weddellii | reverse complement strand
GGTGCTCCCTATCTGACCCCAAATTCTGCTTCCCACCTTTTCTTTTTCTTCTGCTCTGCCTTTTCACTCTGTTTCCATAATCTCTTCTGGTCTGGATGCATAGAAGGGTGATCATGGATACAATTCAAAGTTTCTAATTCTTGTATTTAAAAATTATTTTAAGCTATTTATGAGTCCCCAGTACCTTGCTTTCCTGTGTGATGAATGCATTTGCTCTAACAGGGCACATGGGCAGCTGGTAGAAATCCTGCTGAGTAAAGAGTCACTCTGCAGGCG
>NW_027819609.1:0-276 GCF_054177405.1 Leptonychotes weddellii | reverse complement strand
TAATGAAGGAAACATTACCAAGGAAGAAAAAAAAGACCTAAAGCTGGTGGAATCAGTCATAAGATTTCTTATCTCCTTCTTGATCAAGAAGACTGAGGCCATTCTTCTTCCAGTTGCCTTAGGAAATTTCTCATCTTCGGGGCGCCTGGGTGGCTCAGTCGTTAAGCGTCTGCCTTCGGCTCAGGTGATGATCCCAGGGCGCTGGGATCGAGTCCCACATCGGGTTTCCTGCTCGGCGGGAAGCCTGCTTCTCCCTCTCCCACTCCCCCTGCTTGT
>NW_027819608.1:0-276 GCF_054177405.1 Leptonychotes weddellii | reverse complement strand
GATAAAGTAAGTTTCCAAGGAATTTTGAAGAAAGGCTTTCAGGAACTTGAGATGCTAGTTGCTGTTAAGATAAGGTGACTTTTGGTCTCCAGCAAAACATCAGCATTAAGACAGCCATGAGTTCCTTGAGGAAAGTCACATGTTGCATGTGTCAGGGATCTATGCATGGGCTGCAAGCTGTAAGGAGATGCTAATTTAAACTACATTTCTCTTGCCCTTGTTTTCCTTGTCATTCCCCCCTCTGAACAATTTTGACCTTTAAATCTTTAAGGTTGT
>NW_027819607.1:0-276 GCF_054177405.1 Leptonychotes weddellii | reverse complement strand
CATATGGAATTTCCTAAAAAAATTAAAATAGAAATACTATACAATCTGGTAATTATACTACTGGGTATTTACCCAAATTTGAAAAGATAATATGAAAAGAAAAATTTGATCCTAAATTCATTGCAACATTATTTACAATAGCCAAGACATAGCAGAAACCCAAATGTCCATCCAGAGATGAATGGATAAAGATGTAATAGATCTATATATCTATATTTATATGTATATCATCTGTGTCTTCATCTTCTTTCTTTCTTCTCTCTTTCCTTTCTTTCT
>NW_027819606.1:0-276 GCF_054177405.1 Leptonychotes weddellii | reverse complement strand
TAGACTTTTGGAGACGATACGTTTACCTGGAAAAAGGCCACCTAACCTAATAAAACTATCAAGGGCTCGAATCTGCTGCGTGGAAAACGCACCACCCCACATACCATCCATGTGTCCAGTTCAGCACGCACGCACACACACACTCAGGCTCGGCCAGTCTTCCGGTGGCAGCAAGACAGGCCCCCGGCGCCCTGCTGTACGTTACGTCCCGTAGCGGCAGAGATGTTTATGATGATGACGACTTTAATTCTGTTTCTGTCCTTCTGTCTGAAGAGC
>NW_027819605.1:0-276 GCF_054177405.1 Leptonychotes weddellii | reverse complement strand
CAATCTATCTGCAGGCTAATGCAGCAAATTAGTAGGTTGTACTTAGGTTGTCTGAACTTGCTGATGTATATATTTGCCCTTACGGGGGATTCACAATATGCCGAAAAGGAGTTGTTCATGTTTAAAAATTGAGGCTGTTATCATTGGGCATGAGTAAAACAAGCACAGGTTTCACAGGTAGCCTTGAAGATTCTGTAACGTTATCGACCCTGTTGTGAAAAAAGCAAAGCCCACAAGTGTAGTTTTCTGCATTTTAGAAATTCAGCACAGCATGCT
>NW_027819604.1:0-2617 GCF_054177405.1 Leptonychotes weddellii | reverse complement strand
CTCCCACCCCCCACCACTCCAGCAACCCTCATTTTGTTTCCTGAGATTAAGAATTCCTCATATCAGTGAGATCATATGATACATGTCTTTCTCTGATTGACTTATTTTGCTCAGCATAATACCCTCTAGTTCCATCCATGTTGACTCATGACTTCTTATGTGGACTAAACCAATATACCCCTCACTCCATGCCCATCTAAACTCTATACATCCTAACAAAGTCAGATTAAATCTCATTTCTTTCTAAATAGATTGTTTCATGTGTCCCAAATCCACTGACCCTATTTCCTGAAATGACAGTGATTAGACTGAACCTCGCACACAATTCAGTAATCATTGCTTCATACCATTCTATTACTGTCTTATTTTCCAGAATAGATTATAAATTCTTGGAAGACTTTTCTTAATCATCTCTTCACAGGTAAACTATTTCAAATTGATTCAGTCCTTTCAACATCACTATGATATTCTTATTAAACCTCTTAAATCCTCTGCATTCCTTTTACATTTGACTCTAATACGATTCTCAGAAATGCTTCTCTCTTTATCGATTATAATTTCACACATTTTTAGAATAGGACCAAACATGAGAGTCCAATTTAGCTTTTGAATCTCATCCCATTTTCCCTTGCATAGGTATTTAGCAATTTATCCCATACTAGTTTATTGTTTATCCAGGTTTTTGTTTGCTTGCTTGCTTGCTTGCTTGTGTTCCTTTTGCAGTGTGTTTTGCTTTCCCAAGAATATGTTCTTGGTAAGCCTCACTTAATCCTGTCATGGTTGCAGTTCCAATTATCCAGGGTCATTTTCATAAGGAAAATCTGTGTCCTAAGATGGCTGACCAAGCCAGAGAGAGAGTCCCAGTCCTTGCCCCGGGCTCTTCCGGGTTCTTCTCCCTGCCCCGCTTTGCGCATGCACCAAAAGTGCCTAGTATGCGGAAGTAGAAGTGTATTAATGGCCCCCTTTTTTTGTGCTCAGGGCTCAGAACTTTGGAGACCACTCTCCTCTGAGCCCTCCGGCATTAAATAAACCTCCTATCCTCCAAGATCTCTGAGTGCTGCTTGGTTCTTCCATCAGGCGATCCGGTCCAGGTTCCGTAACATTTGGTTCCCTGACAGGGAAACCCAACCGTGTTGGCCCATTGTTGCCACTGGTTTGGGGCAACTGCAGGGCGGTGACAGAACGAGGGCTCATAACGGAGGAGGTGCACCCTGCCTAATTTTCAGCAGTTTCCCGCCCTGGTAGCCTCGGGCTGGTCCCGCTTTGCTGTTCCCACCTGACTCGAGGAGACTTGGCAGGTGAGGACCTGGTCCAGTCGTTGGATTCTGGTTAGGCCTGGGGCCCCAGCACCCAGACAGGCCCACCCCCATTGGGGTGGAAGGGAAGCCTGATCACCTCCTGGAGACCTCTTAGAGGTCTCACAGGAAGGGATTCCCAGGGAGGGAATGTAATAACTTCTGGAGTGTGAATGTGTGAGTGAATGTGCAGTCTGACCTGGCTTGCTCAAGCAGACTGATTCTGTGACTCCATGGGCGGGCACCCTTACGGTCCCCAGAAGCCTATGGAGTCTGAGTGTGCCCGTCTGTGATTCCATGGTGAACGGCGTGTGGTCTATGGTGGCACAGGAATAATTTCTGATCCAAAGTCAACAACGCTGAGACCACTACAGCTAAGCCTCACCTAAGCTCCTTCAGGACACAGCCAGACGGGCATCTGATTGGTCTCCTCATCTCAGGAGGCACTCCCCCCCCTTTTTGTCTGTCTCTGCACCACCGCACACAGGGACATCACCATGGGGTCAGGGCAGAGTAAGGTCTGGCCAAATTGCCTAAGCCCAGTCGTGTGTGAAATGCTTCAGAACACTTGATGGACACAAAGCAGAGCAACCAAAATTGAGAGCTTGAGACAGGCGGGGAGGTCTGGAATTTACAGAGGTCAGAGGACCTGGGAGTCAAGTTGGCCTTCTCCAACAAGGCAAGATCTCCAGCTGTTTAGGTTCTTTAGCTTCACAGAGCACCTTTCCTTGTCATCTCTGGGTGGTGGGAGGTTGGGGCAAGCATCCCCCAGGGATGGGACAGGTCTCAGGTAGGGAGAAGCAGGGGACACTGGCTCTTCTGGAGAGGACTAGGGCAAGGGAGTCAGGGGAGGAACCCTAGTAAAATGAAAACAGAGAAGAGGTCAGATCAAAAGCCAAGCTACTACACTGTTCAAAGGCAGACTCTGGTTGTCTGTCTGGGGTAGGGCTGACATTGGCGATTTATGTATTTTTTATTTATTTATTTGTTTGTTTGTTTGTTTGTTTATTTTATTGTTATGTTAACCCCCATACATTACATCATTAGTTTTAGATGTAGTGTTCCATGATTCATTGTTTGTGCATAACACCCAGTGCTCCATGCAGAACGTGCCCTCCTCAATACCCATCACCAGGCTAACCCATCCTCCCACCCCCCTCCCCTCTAGAAACCTCAGTTTGTTTTTCAGAGTCCATCATCTCTCATGGTTTGTCTACCCCTCCGATTTCCCCCCCTTCATTCTTCCCCTCCTGCTACCTTCTTCTTTTTTTTTTTTCTTAACATATATTGCATTATTTGTTTCAGAGGTACAGATCTGAGAT
>NW_027819603.1:0-276 GCF_054177405.1 Leptonychotes weddellii | reverse complement strand
TTTTGTGCCAGTACCATGCTGTCTTGATGATGACAGCTTTGTAATAGAGCTTGAAGTCCAGAATTGTGATGCCACCGAGAAATGCCCAGCTTCTTGCTCTTCTTGGGGCTTAATGGCTTCACTCTTCCTTGGCTTTCATGAGATTCCTGGTAGTTTTTCAGTAAATCCCTCACTTTGTTTAAGCTGCCCCAAACTGTTCTCTATGACTTGCAATCCAAGGTAATTTTTTTAAAGGGTCCATTCAACTTCTACAATGTTATTATTCTTTGATGTAAT
>NW_027819602.1:0-276 GCF_054177405.1 Leptonychotes weddellii | reverse complement strand
TATTTTATTTTATTTTTTTAAAGATTTTTTTTGTTTATTTATTTGAGAGAGAGAGAGAGAGCACAAGAGGGGAGCGCGAGAGGGAGAAGCAGACTCCCTGCCAAGCAGGGAGCCCGATGCGGGACTCGATCCAGGGACTCCAGGATCATGACCTGAGCCGAAAGCAGTCGCTTAACCAACTGAGCCACCCAGGCGCCCTCTTCACAAAGTATTTTAGAATGAGGTTTTGCCTTCTATTGACACACCCATGTCCAGTGTTCACATTTATCTTAAAAC
>NW_027819601.1:0-276 GCF_054177405.1 Leptonychotes weddellii | reverse complement strand
GCCAAGAACAGAGGTCAGTAGTCCCTCCTTATCTGTGGTTTTGCTTTCCACGGAGTCAGTTATCCATGGTTAGCCGCGGTCTGGGTCTGATTTAAAGTTGCAGGCTTCCTCCTGATAAATCTCTATCCCTTTAGCTGCTTTGTTTTTCCCAGTGCTATTTACTGTGCCGTTAAACATGACACATTTCTTATTACTTCCAGTTTTTTGTCTCTCCTCATTGGGAGGTAAATTCCCTGGAGTCAAGAGTTTGGGTCTGTTTTTTATCATTGTTTATAT
>NW_027819600.1:0-276 GCF_054177405.1 Leptonychotes weddellii | reverse complement strand
TCATGACCTGAGCCGAAGGCAGACGCTTAATGACTGAGCTACCCAGGCGCCCCAATTATTATTTTTTTAATTTAATTTAATTTTATTATGTTATGCTAGTCACCATACAATACATCATTAGTTTTTGATGTGGTGATCCATGATTCACTGTTTTTGTATAACACCCAGTGCTCCATGCAGTACATGCTCTCCTTAATACTCATCACCAAGCTTACCCATCCCCCCCACCACCCTCCCCTCTAGAACCCTCAGTTTGTTTCTCAGAGTCCATAGTCT
>NW_027819599.1:0-276 GCF_054177405.1 Leptonychotes weddellii | reverse complement strand
TACATGAAACATCTGTTAGAAATGCAAGGAGAAATAGACAAAACCACTATGGAACCATTAGAATGGCTAAAATTACCAAAAAAAAAAAAAGGGAGGCATTATCATTTGAAGATGCACAGCAGCGGGAACTCTCAACATTTGCTGATGTGAAGGCAAAACAGTAATGCCATTTTAGTGGAGTTTGGTAGTATCCTGTAATTTTTAACATACAGTTGTTTTATCACCCAGACATCCCATTTTTAGTTACTATCCAAGACCTAAAACTTGTGTTCTATT
>NW_027819598.1:0-276 GCF_054177405.1 Leptonychotes weddellii | reverse complement strand
TATATATGTAAAGTATATGTATATATAATACATATATGTAAAATTATATGTAATGCATATATGTAAAAATTTACATATATATATATAAAAAATCATGTTAACATACATTCGTATACTTGTAACTCAGAATACAAGTCTTCTCATTGAGTGGTGAAAGGCCATTTGAGTTAATGAGCTGGTTTTAGACTAACTGGCAATGTATCCATGAATTTAGAATTTTCTTATATCAAAGTATTTATATTAATTTTCCTTGTATCTAATTAAACAAATTTATTT
>NW_027819597.1:0-276 GCF_054177405.1 Leptonychotes weddellii | reverse complement strand
GAAATTATACTTCCTGATTGTGTGCTGTAGGCGTTTTTTTATTTCTTTTTTTTTTAATGTTTCCTTATTTTTTTTTTAATTTTATTTATTCATTTGAGACACAGAGATACAGAGAGAGAGAGAGAGAGCATGAGCAGGGAGAGAGGCAGAGGGAGAAGCAGGCTCCCCGCTGAGCCAGGAGCCCGATGTGGGGCTCGATTCCAGGACTCTGGGATCATGACCTGAGCCGAAGGCAGACGCTTAACCATCTGAGCCACCCAGGCGCCCCGCGTTTTT
>NW_027819596.1:0-276 GCF_054177405.1 Leptonychotes weddellii | reverse complement strand
TGGGCGCCTGGGTGGCTCAGTTGGTTAAGCGACTGCCTTCGGCTCAGGTCATGATCCTCGAGTCCCGGGATCGAGTTCCGCATCGGGCTCCCTGCTCGGCAGGGAGTCTGCTTCTCCCTCTCCCACTCCCCGTTTGTGTTCCCTCTCTCGCTGTGTCTTTCTCTGTCAAATAAATAAATAAAATCTTTAAAAAAAAAAATGGCTCACCTTCTAAGCCTCCTGATTTCTGATTTCTCCTTGGCTTCATTGCCAGTTAAATCCTCTCTTGCTAGATTT
>NW_027819595.1:0-276 GCF_054177405.1 Leptonychotes weddellii | reverse complement strand
GTTGATGCCAGTGTCAGCTAGGTTTTTTGAAGCTAAAGTCCTGGAACATGTTTGGGATCTGGCTCTTAAATGCTATTAGGTGTTTGGGGCCTAAGATAAAACTCGGAGTATGATTAACTTTCTTGCTTCTCCCTTGAAGTGGGAACATAAATTCTTTGGCTTATTCAGAGACAAAATATACAGTATGAGTAAATGGGGCTAACAGAAGATCAACAGAGACGGAGCCTTTCTAAAATGGAGTCCCTTCAGCCTCCCTACCTCAAAGGGAAATTTTGT
>NW_027819594.1:0-276 GCF_054177405.1 Leptonychotes weddellii | reverse complement strand
CACAAACTGGGAATGTCATTAATAGGACACCTGGAGAACTGACGGGGCCGAGGAGGGGGCCCCAGGACAATCAAGTTCTTGGGAATCTCCTCTCTCTTTCGCCCTTGCTGCTGGAGGGTTTTGAAGGACAGTGAAGCAGTTAATTCTGTGTGAAGTCGGGTTTATTTCCTTTACTCTTCCCCGAAGGGAACAGAAGGAACAGGAACATTTTCAGGATAAGGAGGCATCATAGGATGGAGTTTCCCCAAGAAGTTTTTGGATCTATTGTGAAAGGAT
>NW_027819593.1:0-2617 GCF_054177405.1 Leptonychotes weddellii | reverse complement strand
GTACTAAAGCCCAAATTGGCCAAAAATCAAGAGGAATCATTTCACCCTGTCTCATAGCCCTCAAGACATTATTTTTCACTTGGATCTAAGTCTCCTCATCTAATGAGTCTTCTTCTGGAAACCAAGGATTATATTCAACTACTGTTTCCAAACATTTTTCTATGCACTGCTTAGTAACTTTAGCTCCATATTCTTTAAGAAAATGATGTATCAATGCAGCAAAACCTGATGTTTTTGAATTTGATTGCCCCATAACCCTGTAATAACCTTTCCTACTTACCACCTTCTGTAGGGTTCCTAGCAGTGGCCGATCACTCCTTGATGGGGGTTTCAGGTCCCTGTTCGGGCGCGACTTGTTTACCTCAGAGAGTCGGGGGCCTGGGGCAGCAAAGGAACTGAGAAAAAGAGAAGACAGTATAGCGAGGCACAGGGGACCCCGAGGAAACAGCCCGAGGTCTGGAGGTTTATATTGCATAATCTTATATACCTTCTACAACGATATAGATCTATAATGATTTATAACAGGGGCATAGTAAGGCACATTCGTCCATGTACCCAGGATTAGTCAAGCAGGTAAGAATCCTTAAAACAGAATAAAGGAACAAAGAGGGGAGTGCCCAGTGTACTGTTTATAGGACAAGGGAACAAAGAGGGGAGTGCACAGTGAGGTGTTTACAGCTGGCTTCCTGTCTACAGAACATCTTCTCCTGCGTACTTTAGAACTGACCACACACATCCCCAGGGCA
The DNA here is from genome assembly GCF_054177405.1 of Leptonychotes weddellii. Classification (NCBI taxonomy): domain Eukaryota; kingdom Metazoa; phylum Chordata; class Mammalia; order Carnivora; family Phocidae; genus Leptonychotes; species Leptonychotes weddellii. The sequence goes on along the minus strand of NW_027819593.1, from coordinate 1,871 downwards.
TTTCACTCTGATCCTTTTGGGTTATTTTTAACCCTCCAATCTTGAGTTTTCTCAGAGATCTCAGAGTCTGAACGAACATGCATCAGTGGTTGTTGTGGCGTTCTGTTTCCCACAGTTAGGTTTATTCCAAGGTATCTTATGGTTTTTGGTGCTATTGTAAATGGAATCACTGGTCTAATTTCTCTTTCTGCAGTTGCATTTTTAGTGTATAAGAAAGCAACTGATTTCTGTGCATTGATTTTGTATCCTGCCACATTACTGAATTGCTGTATGAGTTCTAGTAATTTGGGGGTGGAGTCTTTTGGGTTTTCCACATAAAGTATCATGTCATCTGTGAAGAGAGAGAGTTTGACTTCTTCTTTGCCAATTTGAATACTTTTTATTTCTTTTTGTTGTCTGATTGCTGTTGCCAGGACTTCTAGTAGTAGGTTGAACAATAGTGGCGACAGTGGGCATCCTTCACGTAAGATCCTGATCTTAAGGGAAAGGCTCTCATCTTTTCCCCATTGAGGAGGATATTCACTTTGGGTTTTTCATAGATGGATTTTATGAACTTGAGGAATGTTTCCTCTATCCCTATACCCTGAAGAGTTTTAATTAGGAAAGGATGCTCTATTTTATCAAATGCTTTTCCTGCATCAATTGAGAGGACCATATGGTTCTTCTCTCTCCTCTTATTAATGTGTTCTATCACACTGATTTGTGAATGTTGAACCACCTTTGCATCCCGGGGATAAATCCCACTTGGTCGTGGTGGATGATCCTTTTAATGTATTGTTGGATCCTATTAGCTAGGATTTTGTTGAGGATTTTGGAATCCATATTCGTCAGGGATATCAGTCTGAAATTCTCTCTTTGGTGGAGTTTTTGCCTGGTTTGGGGATTTGGGTAATGCTGGCCTCATAGAATGAGTCTGGAAGCTTTCCTTCTGTTTCTGTTTTTTGAAACAGCTTCAGGAGAATAGGTATTATTTCTTCTTTGAATGTTTGGTAGAATTCCCCAGGGAATCCATCAGGCCCTGGACTCTTGTTTTTGGGGAGGTTTTTGATCACTGCTTCAATCTCATTACTGGTTATTGGCCTATTCAGGTTGTCAGTTTCTTCCTGTTTCAGTCTTGGCAGTTTCTATGTTTCCAGGAAGGCATTCATTTCTTTCAGGTTGCTAATTTATTGACATATAGTTGTTAATAATAATTTCTAATAATTGTTTCTATTTCCTTGGTGTTAGTCATGATCTCTCCCCTTTCATTCATAATTTTATTAATTTGTGTCCTCTTTTTTTTTGGATAAGGCTGGCCAGTGGTTTAGTGATCTTATTAATTCTTTCAGAGAACTGGCTTCTAGTTTCATTGATCTGATCTACTGTTTCTGGTTTCTAATTCATTGATCTCTGCTCTAATCTTAATTATTTCTCTTCTAATGCATGGCTTAGGCATCCTTTGTTGCTTTTTCTCTAGTTCTTTAAGGTGTAGAGTTAGTTGGTGAATTCGGGATTTTTCTATTTTTTTGAGTGAGGCTTGGATGGCTATGTATTTCTCCCTTAGGACCACCTTTGCAGTATTCCATAGGTTTTGGACTGATGTGTTTTTATTCTCATTGGTTTCCATGAATTGTTTAAGATCTTCTTTGATTCCTTGGTTGACCCAAACATTCTTGAGCAGAGTGGTCTTTAGCTTCCAAGTGTTTGAATTTCTTCCAAATTTTTTCTTGTGATTGAGTTCCAGTTTTAAAGCATTATGGTCTGAGAATATGCAGGGAATAATCTCAATCTTTTGGTATTGTTTGAGACCTGATTTGTGACTCAGTATGTGGTCTATTCTGGAGAGAGTTCCATGTGCACTCGAGAAGAATGAGTATTCTGTTGTTTTAGGG
>NW_027819592.1:0-276 GCF_054177405.1 Leptonychotes weddellii | reverse complement strand
TAGACTTTTGGAGACGATACGTTTACCTGGAAAAAGGCCACCTAACCTAATAAAACTATCAAGGGCTCGAATCTGCCGCGTGGAAAACGCACCACCCCACATACCATCCATGTGTCCAGTTCAGCACGCACGCACACACACACTCAGGCTCGGCCAGTCTTCCGGTGGCAGCAAGACAGGCCCCCGGCGCCCTGCTGTACGTTACGTCCCGTAGCGGCAGAGATGTTTATGATGATGACGACTTTAATTCTGTTTCTGTCCTTCTGTCTGAAGAGC
>NW_027819591.1:0-276 GCF_054177405.1 Leptonychotes weddellii | reverse complement strand
CAATCTATCTGCAGGCTAATGCAGCAAATTAGTAGGTTGTACTTAGGTTGTCTGAACTTGCTGATGTATATATTTGTCCTTACGGGGGATTCACAATATGCCGAAAAGGAGTTGTTCATGTTTAAAAATTGAGGCTGTTATCATTGGGCATGAGTAAAACAAGCACAGGTTTCACAGGTAGCCTTGAAGATTCTGTAACGTTATCGACCCTGTTGTGAAAAAAGCAAAGCCCACAAGTGTAGTTTTCTGCATTTTAGAAATTCAGCACAGCATGCT
>NW_027819590.1:0-276 GCF_054177405.1 Leptonychotes weddellii | reverse complement strand
TCGACAAAGAGGCACAACATTACTTTCCTCTTTGGCTTTTCTGTTGGGATGACTAGCATACTGCTCCATCGGGACATCAACAGGTGTGCCTGTGCTGTTAGTCAAAAGCCTCCTGCCCAGCACCCACCCTCGTAGTTGATACACATGCGTGGTGGTGTGCCGGCCAGCTTCGTTGAGGTTTTGATTTGGATTTCCCTGATGCTGAGCGATATTGAGCACTTTTTCGTGTGTCTGTTGGCCATTTGGATGTCTTCTTTGGAAAAATATCTGTTCATG
>NW_027819589.1:0-276 GCF_054177405.1 Leptonychotes weddellii | reverse complement strand
TTGCTGTGGGCCCTCTGCGCCACCTGCGTGGTGCAGGCCTCGTGTGTCCATCCCCTCTGTCTCTCTGCCTGCTACGGTCCACTGGAATTGACTAAAGAAGACTCATCCCTGTAGGGCACCAAGGGAAGGAATTTGTCCAGGCCTGGGCCAGGGCTTTGGAAGAGGACTGTGCCCCCCGAGGCCAGCTCCCACAGGCGATGGCGTGAAAGCGCGTGCAGTTGTGGGACATGGCGGGGCCCCTTGGCCCTGCTTCTGCCACCCCCACCTGCATCCCAG
>NW_027819588.1:0-276 GCF_054177405.1 Leptonychotes weddellii | reverse complement strand
TCAACTTTTTGAGGAACCTCCATACAGTTTTCCAGAGTGGCTGCACCAGCTTGCATTCCCACCAACAGTGTAGGAGAGTTCCCCTAAAAGAAAGGGATTCTTATTCAAGAGATGAAAAGCTATTCTCCAAACATCTTACTCCTATAAAAATAGGCCGATACAAATGGTTTCCTTATGACTAAACACCATACTATTAAGATATTTTCCCTCTAAAGATATAGATACCTAACTTCTTAATTTCTACATAAGAATGCATTACTGAGTTACAGAAATTTA
>NW_027819587.1:0-276 GCF_054177405.1 Leptonychotes weddellii | reverse complement strand
GGGAGCACGTGGTCTGCACCCACTCTGTGAAATGTATCAGAAGCCCAGCTGGGCCCTGCTCTGGCTTCTCCAGGCAGAGTCGTATTTCCTCCCGCTTCCTACAAGCACCTCCCACTCAGCAGGGAGTTTGGGAACCCCTTGCCTTCAGATGGGTCTCTCCTCTTGTGTTCTCTGGCGATGCACAAGAATAGAACCCCACTCCACCAGTAGCTGACCAGAAGTCCAGGAGGCAGCCAAGTGACTCCCTCCCAAACTCCCAGGGGAGTCTTTCTGCCT
>NW_027819586.1:0-276 GCF_054177405.1 Leptonychotes weddellii | reverse complement strand
AATACCCTCCAGTTCCATCCACGTCGTTGCAAATGGCAAGATCTCATTCCTTTTGATGGCTGCATAATATTCCATTGTATATATATATATATACCACATCTTCTTTATCCATTCATCTGTTGATCCAAAAGATCAGAACACAAAGATACAGTCATGCTTTTTAAAATTCAATTATGAAAACTTCTCTCGGAAGCCACTCCATAAGCATAACTTTAAGCTCAACAGTGTACCACATCCTGTTATAACAATGACATATTCTAATTATCTAAATATTTT
>NW_027819585.1:0-276 GCF_054177405.1 Leptonychotes weddellii | reverse complement strand
TTGCTTAAAGGATACCTTTTAATATTTCTTGCAGGGTGGGTTAGTGATCACAAATTCTTTTAGTTTCTGTTTGTCCCGGAAGCTTTTTATCTCTCCTCATATTTTGAATGACATCCTTACTGGATAAAGTATTCTTGGCTGCATATTTTTCTTATTTAGCACCCTGAATATATCATGCCAGTCCTTTCTGGCCTGCCAGGTTCCTGTGGTTAGGTCAACTGCCAGTCTAATGTTTCTACCCTTGTAGATTATGGACCTTTTGTGCCCAGCTGCTTT
>NW_027819584.1:0-276 GCF_054177405.1 Leptonychotes weddellii | reverse complement strand
GCACAAACAATGAATCATGGAACACTTCATCTAGAACTAATGATGTAATGTATGGGGATTAACATAAGAATAAAAAAAAATCTTATAAAACTCTATTAGCTAATCTGTGAGATGTTGCACTAAGAACAGCATAGCAAATAGAATTCACAACTGACAAAATAATTTGAAAAACAGTTTCTCCCCGCATCCATCCTTCTTTGGTCCACAACTTTGCTCTGTGATATGCAACGTGGCTACACGTTAGAATCTCCTGGGCAGCTGTAACAGTCCTAGCAT
>NW_027819583.1:0-276 GCF_054177405.1 Leptonychotes weddellii | reverse complement strand
CTCTCTCTCTCTCTCTCAAATAAATAAAATCTTAAAAAAAAAGAAAAAGAATTTACATGTATTTATAAAATTATATATAATATATAAACATATAATTTATATATTATATATATTATATATATTTATGAAATTTGTAAAAATTTATAAATATATATTCTTATATATAACATAAATGTGTATTAATAAATATACAACATAAATATATATTTATATTTTATATATTTATAAATAAGTTTATAAATATATACTTAAAATTATTTTTATATATATATATAT
>NW_027819582.1:0-2618 GCF_054177405.1 Leptonychotes weddellii | reverse complement strand
GCGCCTGGGTGGCTCAGTTGGTTAAGCGACTGCCTTCGGCTCAGGTCATGATCCTGGAGTCCCGGGATCGAGTCCCGCATCGGGCTCCCTGCTCGGCAGGGAGTCTGCTTCTCCCTCTGACCCTCCTCCCTCTCATGCTCTCTGTCTCTCATTCTCTCTCTCAAATAAATAAATAAAATCTTAAAAAAAAAAAAAAAAACATAATGCACAGAAAGCAGAAGCATTGCTAAAACATTCAGATGTTTCATTAAAGAAATAAAGCACTCTCCCATTTTTCAAATTTTCTTTAATGATCACATTTTTAAAATTATAAATACAAATGCAAAGCCAAATTAGTTCTCAAGTCTCCAAGTAAATCTGAACAAATGAATCTTCTGAACCGCCCAATACATTAAACACGATACTTCACTGTAACCCCTTTCAGAATTCTTACTACAATTTTCAGTGGTTAAATGGCTTTTTTTGGTCAGACTGGTGCTTTTGGGCACATGTTTTATAAGATGTTACTCTTGCTATGCTGGTCTTTTGAAAAAGATAAAGCAATAACTAAGTATCTTTGTACAAGCACAGTTTTTATCATTAACATCTTGACTTGAGGGGCACCTGGGTGGCTCAGTCGGTTAAGCATCTGCCTTCGGCTCAGGTCATGACCCCAGGGTCCTGGGATGGAGCCCCGCATCGGGCTCCCTGCTCGGCGGGAGGCCTGCTTCTCCCTCTCCCCCTCCGCCTGCCGCTTCCCTTGCTTGTGCGCTCTCTGTGTCAAAATCTTTAAAATATTTGAACATCAGGACACCTGGGTGGCTCAGTTGTTAAGCGTCTGCCTTCGGCTCAGGTCATGACCCCAGGGTCCTGGGATTGAGCCCTGCATCCCCATGGTAGATTCCCTGCTCAGCGGGGAGTCTGCTTCTCCTCCCTCTCCTCCACCACCTGTGTGTGTGCACTCTCTCTCTCTCTCAAATGAGTAAAAAATCTTTTAAAAAAATCTTGACTTGATAAATACCTTGAAATGGATATACTAAAGATCCTCAGTTCAGACCGGTTATGTAATCCAAAAACAAACTGTAAGATTTATGGTTGAAAAATAAGGTGGGTGCCTGGCTGGCTCAGTCCATAGAGCATGTGACTCCTGATCTCAGGGTTATGAATTCAAGTCCCACATGGGCTGCACAGATTACTTAAAAATAAAATTAAAAAAAAAAAAAAAGTAACTGGAACTCCATGGAAGTACATTTTTTTTTAAGATTTTATTTATTTATTTGTCAGAGACAGAGAAAGCGCACAAGCAGGGGGAACAGCAGACTCCCCACTGAGCAGGGAGCCCGATGCAGGACTCGATCCCAGGACCCTGAGATCATGACCTGAGCCGAAGGCAGACGCTTAACCAACTGAGCCACCCAGGTGTCCCTGGAAGTACATATGTTGTTAGTGAAATTATATATATAACTTTCCGAGCAAAGAGGCATTGGTTGAAATCACACACAGAAAAATTCATGTAAACTTTCACAAAAGACAAGCATTCTGGTTTTCTCTTTATTTTCAGTGCCATCATCATAGGAACAAATTAAATTTTTTAAACTTTTTTAAACTAGCTACAGACTTAACCAACCTACATCTTGGCTGTAGGTTATGCGTCCTCTCTTTAACTTTGTGAAGGTGAATCTGAGTGAAGGAACTGGGAAGCGAACAACCAAGAGACAGTGGATCTATTCTCTGGTATTGAAACTAGTCATCCGCAAAAAAATTAGGTCTGCTGTACAATTGAGAAATTCTCAAAAGAAACAGGTACATAAGATTAAAAGAAAAGCTCTCAAAGGAAATATGAAAAACCCTTTTTCTCCCCAGGCTCACTTATGAGGACAAGAAAAAATTTTTAAGTTCAAAGCATAAAACTCATTAATACAAATCCCTTGGGGTTCAATGAGAAGAACATGGGAAGATGCATAATCAGTGTACATGTTTAATGTAAAAGAGAATGAAATTCACAGAAACAATATAAAAAAAATATTTCAAATACCAATGGAGAGGTATTTATCTTCAAGTGGTACTACAGTTTTTTTTTAATGCCCATGTTTTTCTAGACAAAATCATTTAGAGGGGCATCTGGCTGCCTCAGTTGATAGAGCATGAGACTCTTGATCTTGGGGTTGTGAGTTCAAGCCCACGTTGGTCCTAGAGCTTATTTAAAAAATAAAAATAAAAATAGGGCGCCTGGAGGACTCAGTGAGTTAAGCAACTGCCTTCAGCTCAGGTCATGATCCCAGGGTCCTGGGATCAAGTCCCACATTGGGCTCCCTGCTCAGTGGGGAGTTTTCATCTTCCTCTCCCTCTGCCCCTCCCCCTACTCGTGGGCATGAGTGCTCTCTCTCTCAAATAAATAAAATCTTTTTAAAAAATAAAAATAAATAGGGCGCCTGGGTGGCTCAGTTGATTAAGCGACTGCCTTCGGCTCAGGTCATGATCCTGGAGTCCCTGGATCGAGTCCCGCATCGGGCTCCCTGCTCGGCGGGGAGTCTGCTTCTCCCTCTGACCCTCCCCCTTCTCATGTGCTCTCTCTCATTCTCTCTCTCTCAAATAAATAAATAAAATCTTTAAAAATAAATAAATAAATAAAAAATAAA
>NW_027819581.1:0-276 GCF_054177405.1 Leptonychotes weddellii | reverse complement strand
TTCTGCCTATTTCTTTGAAAAGCTTTATTTCAGTTACAGCTCTTCTCATTCAAAAAAGGATTTAAATTGCTAAAAGATAGTTTGATCTCTTCTCAGTGAAAAAGTTCACCTTTTGTATCTTTCCTAACTTCAGTGTAAATTCAGGCATATTCATGGGGCGACTGCGTGGCTCAGTCGGGTAAGCGTTGGCCTTCAGCTCTGGTCATGATCCCAGGGTCCTGGGATCGAGTCCCACATCAGGCTCCCTGCTCGGCGGGAAGCCTGCTTCTCCCTCTA
>NW_027819580.1:0-276 GCF_054177405.1 Leptonychotes weddellii | reverse complement strand
GTCTGCGAACCTCCATTTCCTCTTCTGTAAAATGAGGATAATAATTCCCCCCAGGGTTGTTGGGGTATTAAATGAGACAGTCATACAGGGCCCATAGCCTGGAGCATGGTGACTGCTCTGCGCATGCCAGCTGGTAGTACCGACGGCTGAGCGAAGCTGTGGGGAAAGCTGGTGTCGGGGCTGCGGGAGCGGCGGGGGCAGGCCTGGAAAGGCGGCTCCAGGAGGGAGGACCGCACATGCAGAGGCCTGCACGCCGCTGGGGCTGGGGGGTCAGCG
>NW_027819579.1:0-276 GCF_054177405.1 Leptonychotes weddellii | reverse complement strand
TGTATCATGTAACTAATTTCTGAATATTGAACCACCTTGCATTCCTGGAATAAATCCTACTTGATCATGGTGAATGATTTTTTTTTTTTAATGTATTGTTGGATTCCATTTGCTAATATTTTATTGAGGATTTTTCTTCATCTTTGTTCATCAGAGGTATTGGCCTCTATTTCTCTCTCTCTCTCTCTTTTTTTTTTTTTATAGTGTCTTTATCTCGTTTTGGTATCAGGGTAATGCTGGCCTCATAGAATGAATTTGGAAGCTTTCCTTCCTCTT
>NW_027819578.1:0-276 GCF_054177405.1 Leptonychotes weddellii | reverse complement strand
GTTGAGTATAATTTGGAAAGTTAGTTGTAATGACTATGTATTATAAGCATGTTGGTAATATGTCTTTTCCTTTAAAAGCAAACTAATGGCTGAATTAATAAATGTTAAATCAAAATCAAATTTAACACTAGGCTATTGTAACTGTTTTTCTAAAATAATTAGCTAATAATTTCTTTTTTTCTTTATGACTTTATTTATTTATTTATTTTTAATTTTATTGTTATGTTAATCACCATACATTACATCATTAGTTTTTGATGTAGTGTTCCATAATTC
>NW_027819577.1:0-276 GCF_054177405.1 Leptonychotes weddellii | reverse complement strand
TTGCTGATGCTACGACTTCTAGTACTATGTTGAACAACAGTGGTGAGAGTGGGCATCCTTGATGTCTTCTAATGCGTGGCTTAGGCATCATTTCTTGCTTTTTCTCTAGTTCTTTAAGGTGTAGAGATAGTTGGTGAATTTGGGATTTTTCTATTTTTTGGAGTGAGGCTTGGATGGCTATGTATTTCCCCCTTAGGACCGCCTTTGCAGTATCCCATAGGTTTTGGACCGATGTGTTTTCATTCTCATTGATTTCCATGAATTGTTTAAGTTCTT
>NW_027819576.1:0-276 GCF_054177405.1 Leptonychotes weddellii | reverse complement strand
CTCCCTCTCCCATTCCTCCTGCTTGTGTTTCCTCTCTCACTGTCTCTCTATCTGTCAGATAAATAAATAAAAATCTTAAAAAAAAAATAAAATCTTTAAAAAGATAGATGCAGGTTGCTGGTGGCAAGGAGGGGGGGAAGGCAGGAGTGGAAGAGTGCTAAGTCAGAGAAGGGAAAAGTGCGTCACTCGAGGTCATCAATAAGGACGTCTCACTGGAGGCACCTGGGAATGCAGATAGGTATATGAGCATGGCTGGAGCAGGAGGGCCTGCGTCCT
>NW_027819575.1:0-276 GCF_054177405.1 Leptonychotes weddellii | reverse complement strand
TGTCTACCAAAACCACACTAAAAAGAGAATTTTGAAAGGTTTTTTAAAAATAGAATCCAACAAGTTCAGGGAGAATAAGAGGAGAAAATAGCAATAAAATTCCAAAAGCTGGAAATCAGAGAGATGAGTGGTAATAAATTACAAAACCAAGAAAACTGAATATTAAGGTACCAGTAAAAAAGTCAGAGAATCAACCCAACTAATACTAGAAACTTTCCTGAAGTTTCGGGAATTGGCAGCACTGGGTCCTTCGGGAAGTGAGAATGAAGAAAATTA
>NW_027819574.1:0-276 GCF_054177405.1 Leptonychotes weddellii | reverse complement strand
CTCACTCTCATTCTTTCACTCTCTTTCTCACTCTTACACTCACACTCATTCACGGACACTCGTTCACTCACACTCAGTTGCACACTCAGTCACACTTGCTTTCACTCACTGTCACTCACTCGCTCTCTCTCACACTCTCACTTTCACATCCACTCACACCCACTGTCACTCTCAGTCTCTCTCACTCTCTCACTCTCTCACTCTCAGTCTCTCACTCACACTCTCACACACTCTCAGTCTCTCAGTCTCACTCAGTCTCTCTCACACACTCATTCT
>NW_027819573.1:0-276 GCF_054177405.1 Leptonychotes weddellii | reverse complement strand
TCTGGGAGAACATTCCACGCAGGGGGAATAGGAAGGATGAAGGCTCTGAGGCGAGACCATTCTTGGACAAGACAGCGGGAAAAGAAAGGAGGTTAATCTGGCTATAGAAAAGAGAGTGGTTATGGATAAGATCAGAAAGGCAGCCAAGGTGGGGTGGGGTGCATGTCATGTAAAACATTCTAGATATATTACTCTGAAGATTCGGAATTCTGAGGACAAACAGTAGATACTAGAAACTTACAGAAATAAAGGAAAAAAACAGTTCACATGTAAAGG
>NW_027819572.1:0-276 GCF_054177405.1 Leptonychotes weddellii | reverse complement strand
TTACAGAGTTGTGCAACCATGATTTCAGTCAGTTTTAGAAAAAATTTTTAAAGATTTTATTTATTTGAGAGAGAGCAAGCAGGTGGGGGGAGGAGTAGAGGAAAAGAGAGAGAGAAAATCTCAAGCAGACTCCATGCTGAGCTCGGAGCCCGATCTCATGGCCCTGAGATCATGACCTGAGCCGAAATCAAGAGTCAGACGCTTAACCAACTGAGCTACCCAGGCACCCCAATTTTAGAACATTTTTATCACCCAAAAAAGAAACTCCTCAGACTT
>NW_027819571.1:0-276 GCF_054177405.1 Leptonychotes weddellii | reverse complement strand
TCATTGAGAATCAATTGTCTCAAGGTGGAACATCTAAAAGAACTAGAATGGACCAAGATTGGAACCTGGACACATCTGTCATCACTGAGTTCCAGAAGAAGCCACTCCAGTGGCAGAAAGAGCTCCTTCATAGATTATATAGAAAGTATAGTAATTTCCAGGTTTGTCAATAGTTTCTGTTCAGGAGAAATCTGTTATTAAATGCTGCTGTGTCATCTTGCTTCAAAGTGTAATATTTAATTTTCCAGTAGAAAATAGGCCAGGATTCAAAACTGG
>NW_027819570.1:0-276 GCF_054177405.1 Leptonychotes weddellii | reverse complement strand
TATGCTTCCATGACCAGACTGCACTTGTTTAGGGGAAAAGTCTAATGAGTGCTCAGAAAATTTTACTGAATCAATATCCAGTGGGCGATTGGTACTGCAGAGAGAACTGGCATCTCCACTCTCCTTGGGCTTGTTTTCCAACCGTAAAGTCAGAAGGTCAGGGGAATTTGTCTTCCAGTTTCCAGGTCTCAGGATGCCAAAAGAATGATGTCCCTTAAAGCCTCATCAACAAATAACAGAAGATTGGAAGGCATTTTTTAAAAATGAGAACATCTG
>NW_027819569.1:0-276 GCF_054177405.1 Leptonychotes weddellii | reverse complement strand
AGTGAGATCATATGATACATGTCTTTCTCTGATTGACTTATTTCGCTTAGCATAATACATTGCAAATGGCAAGATTTTGGTTTTTTTGATGGCTGCATAATATTCCGTTGTATATATATACCACATCTTCTTTATCCATTCATCTGTTGAATGGACACCTTGGCTCTTTCCAATGTCCACTATAGTCATTTTTGAAAAGAGCCACCTCTTTCAACTCCCAATTCCCAGCAATCATTCTGTTTTCTTAATTCTTCTCTCATATCGGTTCCTTTCCTT
>NW_027819568.1:0-276 GCF_054177405.1 Leptonychotes weddellii | reverse complement strand
TTAAGCGTCTGCCTTTGGCTCAGGTCATAATCCCAGGGTCCTGGGATCGAGCCCCACATCGGGCTCTCTGCTCGGCGAGAAGCCTGTTTCTCCCTCTCCCACTCCCCCTGCTTGTGTTCCCTCTCTCGCTGTCTCTCTCTGTGTCAAATAAATAAATAAATAATCTTTAAAAAAACAAAAACAAAAAAAAACAACCGTTGCCCCGCAAAAAACCCAAAACATTGGAAAGCAGATCACGTAGGGACTTACAGGCCATGTAAGTATTGTAGAGTTTTA
>NW_027819567.1:0-276 GCF_054177405.1 Leptonychotes weddellii | reverse complement strand
GTGGCAGAGGGAAGACACAGTTCTGGAAAGTCTTGAACCTGCTGTTAAATGCTCCAGCCTGGAAAAGACATGTGCTATTTTTTTTTTTAAAGATTTTATTTATTTATTTGACAGAGAGAGACACAGCGAGAGAGGGAACACAAGCAGGGGGAGTGGGAGAGGGAGAAGCAGGCTTCCCGCGGAGCAGGGAGCCCGATGCGGGGCTCGATCCCAGGACTCTGGGATCATGACCTGAGCCGAAGGCAGACGCTTAACGACTGAGCCACCCAGGTGCCC
>NW_027819566.1:0-276 GCF_054177405.1 Leptonychotes weddellii | reverse complement strand
GAATCTGCTCTACAAAAACGCAAATTCCAGTTTCTTTCCTCAAGCTTCTATAATACAGCACAGTCAAATCAGGGCCATTAATTGCTAAGAGGAAAGGGCTTTCTCATGCCCAACGAAACCTTTAGGAAAGCAGGCTCCTTGGAAGCAGGTCTATTTATAGATCATGCCTTTTCCTGGCCTCCCTCTCTTTTTTTTTTTTTTCTTTTTTTCTTTTTTTTTTTATTCTTATGTTAATCCCCATACATTACATCATTAGTTTTAGATGAAGTGTTCCAT
>NW_027819565.1:0-276 GCF_054177405.1 Leptonychotes weddellii | reverse complement strand
TGAGCATGAGGTCTGCAGGACCTAAAACATTGCTCGAAAATGGGCAGTCAGTATATATTTGTTAATCTGAACTGAATCTAGCACTATTTGATGTCTCTGGTGGTGGGTGGTTGGGTTATAAACATTATAGGTCCATCATTGCTGATTATTTTTTTTAATTTTATTTTATTATGTTATGTTAATCACCATACATTACATCATTAGTTTTTGATGTAGTGTTCCATGATTCATTGTTTGCGTGTAACACCCAGTGCTCCATTCAATATGTGCCCTCTT
>NW_027819564.1:0-276 GCF_054177405.1 Leptonychotes weddellii | reverse complement strand
ACTTTTAATTCCATCAGGGCAGTTAGTCTGTATTCTTACTTCCTGCTGAGAAAACTTGAACAATTTCTAGTTGTTTCCAATGGAAAAAAAAAAATGCCATCTCATAACTATTATCAAAGCATTTATCCAAAGTTACAAATTATGTTTTAATTTGCATATGCATAATATGATGTATTCTTTTTTTTATTTTAATTTTTTTTAATTTTTTTTTATTCTTATGTTAATCCCCATACATTACATCATTAGTTTTAGATGAAGTGTTCCATGATTCATTGT
>NW_027819563.1:0-276 GCF_054177405.1 Leptonychotes weddellii | reverse complement strand
ACGTGTGCATGTTTTCTTCCCCCCTACTCTGTGCCTCAGAAATAGGTATGGTGAAAATGAAGCCATATGAAAATGAAGTGCATGAAATATTTTCGCCCGTGGTGCTGGGATCCTGTCCTTCACCGCGCCGGGCGTGGCCAGACGAGCTGACCGCAGAATGAGCACACTGTGGGGACCCATCAATTCTCACTTTATTTCCCTGTGCGCCGAGTGCACGTACATGATAGATCAACAATTGGAATGGAACCTTTCCTGATAGGCTTCCTGATTTTTTTT
>NW_027819562.1:0-276 GCF_054177405.1 Leptonychotes weddellii | reverse complement strand
GCTTGAGGACCATGCATGTTGAGGAGCATATTTGTAGAGAGGAGCAAGGTGAAGCTTCACAGAAACAGTGAAACCCAGGCCAAAGGAGCAGCTATAATTACTTCCCAGTCATGCTCCAGCTTCCAGATCGCTAAGCTTTCCCAGAATTAACTTCGAATGTACCTGATACTTTAAAATAGTTCCTTCTTTTTTTTAAAGTCACACCTGAGTGTTAGTTTGTATCATCCAACATAAATTTGATTTAAAAAAAACCAAGGAGAGAAGAAAGGAAGAGAG
>NW_027819561.1:0-2618 GCF_054177405.1 Leptonychotes weddellii | reverse complement strand
TCAGAAACATATTTCTCTGTTGGCAATTCAGTTCTGATGTGTTTTGCCATGTTGCTTCACCTTGATGCCCACCTTGATCCCTTCTATTTCAGTGGATAATTTCCACTGTATATTAGCTTTTCACTAAAATGTGTTCCCTTTGTGTGAAGAATATGCCCCAGAATATTCTTTTGTACGTGTTTTCATCAGAACATTTGTGGGTCATTTAACTAGGTAAATCAGAATCGGATAAGATTGGGATGCTTGTTTGTGTACTCAGGTTACTCCCCATTGCTCTCCTCCAGTGAATCTCTTGCAAAATGATCAGCATTCTAAAAATACATATCTGGGATTTTAAAAACACATGCGTCAAAATCTAGATTTCTTCTTCCTACTGGAGAATTAACCATTTGTGCTTCTCTGGAAAATCTACTGAGATGCCACAGAAGCTTTCCTGAGCTCAGCGAACCCTCAACACCTTTGTGGTTTGCCCAGACTTCAGTCACATCCATACCAGATACTGCTGCGAGGTCTGGAGCAGCGGCAGCCATGGTGTGACTGTCCTGCCATGCTTTCTCATTGTGGATGTCAGCATTCTGGATGGAATATTGAATTATTTTTTGCTTTAGAATCGTTTAATCCTTAGTAACGTATTTTGCTTGATTTTATGTCAATGCACACGCATCAACATACACCACAAATTACTTCAGGCATCTCGTTTATGTTACTGAAGCCTGCCTCCTCCTCCCTTTGCCTGCGTAGATGGAGCAGGACTCATTGTTGCGAACGCCATACAGACAGGCCTTATAAAGCACCGTCTGCTTATCTGCCTCTATCTGCTATGGACTCACATCTGAGCATTAACTGTACCAGGTCAGTGGAAGAGTGGCAGCAAGGGACCCAATGGTATTTGATGGGCCAAATTTTAATCCTTCCTTTAGCTACACTCTCACTAAAAAGCAGGCATGTCCATTTCTTATTTGATGGAAAGCAAAAAGAACCCATTTGAGTAACTGTTTCCATGAGCTTTCTCTGCTTGATCTCTCTGTGTAGGTGGTCAGTTTGTGTGGCCTGATCATTTCTTCCTACTGTTTTCCAGATTTCAGCCACAAAAGGAGATATTCTTTAAAGAAACATTTAATCAAAAAGACTAAGTACTCTGTCAGCTTCCAAAAGCCTGTTTATTTAAAGATTTAATCATTTCATCCTCCTTTCCAGATTGTAGCCTTCTAATGGTTGCTTATGTATCAGTTATGGTTTCAAATTATTTCTTCATCATGAATGACGGGGTCAGAGCACAAGCAGAGATTGGCATTATTAATAAATGGTCTACACCAGGGATTAGTAACCTAAGGCCTGTGGACCAAATTCAGCTTGCTACCTGTTTTTTTATGGCTTGCAAATTAGGAATAACCACGGTTATTCCCATTGTTTGTACAGATACATATGTGCTATCAATTTGGTGATAGGGAATACTAATTTTGAACCCCAATTAAGTGAAATGTTGTCTCCCCGGAAAAAGAATCCTTTTCTTTTCACTGGTAGATCTATATTATAAAAACTTTACCCTGATATTGTTATATTTTGAATTTCATCAATTAATTGGTAGAAATTTGGTTTTTTTCTTTGTTATGTAAGTATGTACATTGTATCTTCAGTTTTGCCTCGTGGCCCACAAAACCTAAAATATTTACTATCTGTCTCTCTACAGAAAAAGGCTGTGAACCCCTGGTCTATGCCAATTGCCAGCAACAAACCTGAGAACTGACTAGAGGGAAAGGAATATTGAGCATCTGCTATATTACCAAGCAGTAATTTACACGCGTTCCACTTATCCTCAAACAAATCTAAGAGGACATCTGCTTTGTGCCCATTTTATAGGTGAGGAAGCTGAGGCTCCAAGAAGTTGATAGAAAATATGCAATGGAAATTAAATTCAGAATCTGGTTTATCTATCTCCCAAGCCTGTGCTCTTTCTCCTAAATCATCCAAGTATGGTGCTAATCACACTGTTGATCAAACTGTGCACCCAGAGTTAAAAAGCTGCATCCACTGACCTCCTTCCTCCCCACCATTCTCACAAACTCTGCCATCATGAGCAGCCAGCCACTCATAACAGCACCTCGTGGTGCACAAGATGACAAGGGAGATGTATGTGCTCGGTGTTTCCCTGAGGAAAGCTAACTCTGGTTTCTAAAAGCACACAGTAACCAGCAAGGATGTAACTTTGATTATTGACATGCTTTAATTGAGCATAAGCCTGTCCATACATTGTGATTCATTGTGATTCATTATGGCCCTAGAGGAGACTGCTTGGAAGCCTGCTCTGCGGTAGGTGGTGCTCTGGGAAGTGCTTGGTATTGTTGAGCCGCTTGGAGACAGACAAGCCCAGCATGCTCTAGGAACACAGTGTGCTTACTGGATGTCTTTTCAATATCCTAAGTCCCAGGATACACTAGCCATTCTCCACTGGATGACTTGCTAAGCCTTAGCTCACTGCTAAATTCAGCCACTCGACTCAGGAAAATTCCATCTGACCTCATGCACATACATATATCTTGACCCAAAAAACTTTCAGTACAAGACAGAAATCTGCCTAGCAAATCTTCACCTGTTCTTTTGGGGTTTCTTGTTTCATC
>NW_027819560.1:0-276 GCF_054177405.1 Leptonychotes weddellii | reverse complement strand
CTCACAGCACTATGCCCTCATTTATTCATTCATATAGTCAAGAAATGCTATTCAAGGCTTATTTTATATGGAAATATTCTAGGTGCTCGAATCCAGCAATGACCAAAGTCTAGGGCCCTGCTCTGTCCTTTTCATGGTCCACTGAGGGAGGCTGTCATATAACCAAAGCTGACATCACAGAGTGGTCAGAGGTGTGTTGGGGACAGCCTGGGGATCTGCAGAAGCTAAGTGTGGGTCTCAGACCCAGCCTGGGATATAGAGACTTTGAAATTGGTG
>NW_027819559.1:0-276 GCF_054177405.1 Leptonychotes weddellii | reverse complement strand
AATAACCAATATTTAATTTTTACATTTAATAGGAAAAAATGGCTCACTTTAAAGTATCTTTGTTGTGTTGTGCTATTGACTGTTTTCTAACTGTTTTTGTTTGCTTTTTTTTAGAGAAGCTTCTGATAATCTTGCAGTGCAAAATCTGAAGGGCTCCTTTTCTAATGCTTCAGGTATTGACTAATTAGAATCTAAACATCATAATGCTGTGTGTGTGCGCACTGCTATAAACTCTGCTGTGGCTGCCTCCTTGTTGTATCGGAAATGTTTTTGTTT
>NW_027819558.1:0-276 GCF_054177405.1 Leptonychotes weddellii | reverse complement strand
TCTAGGTTGAACTTCGAGTAGTCTCTCCAGGCCAGAAGCCAAGCCAAGGGCTTGCCATCAGACATGCCTGCAATACCGTAGATTTGGGCAGATTCCTCTTGCTGGGGTCCCCAATATATCCCGAGGTTCCTGCACCTGCCAGGAAGTGACATTCTTGACTCACCTGGTGAGGCTGCTGGGAACTCTGTAAGCAAGGTATCAGGCCATCATTCCCAAAGGCCTTTTTTAAGGCTTCAGGTTTCCTAAAGTCAACCTTAGTTCCTTAAAGCTGTTTGG
>NW_027819557.1:0-276 GCF_054177405.1 Leptonychotes weddellii | reverse complement strand
TGCATCTACTCACTCAGCAACTATTTAATGAATAGAAAAGGTCAATATGTCTTCGCATTTTGAAGCGCGAGTAAGAGGCTGATGAAGGGGACAAAATGGACAATACATTCTAGCACCTGTAGTTCTTTTGGTGTCATGTGTGTTATGTGAGGTAATGACAGAATGGACAGTTGGAAATGTTGACAAGCCTTGGGAAGCCATTGATGGGATTTTCTCACAAACCATCTGGCTGTCTTATAATAGATGATTTGCAGGCCATTAGTTGGGATGGCAGGA
>NW_027819556.1:0-276 GCF_054177405.1 Leptonychotes weddellii | reverse complement strand
GAATGGCAATGTTCTGAAAGAGTATTTGGACCAGATATATTCTGGCAAATTTTGAGAAGAAAAAATTGCATCCTGCTACAATGTTGTACTTTAACAAAAAGTTAAAAAAAAAAAAAACTTTAGGTACAATGAAAATGAGAAAAAAATAACAATTTGGGAGAAACAAGTCGAGCCAAAGTCACCATCAAGCAGTCTAAAGTAATGTCCCACATCTCAATCCATTTTTGATCTTCCAAGAGCGTCTGTAGTTACAAAAATCTTTGACATACAACCATT